>NC_068360.1:76041029-76341029 GCF_020536995.1 Dreissena polymorpha | reverse complement strand
ATATATGACTATATATTGGTATACAATAAATACTTGGCATAGTATATTTCCACTTGATGAGACACAGATCAGAAAGAAAGGAATAGACCAGACAAGAATACAGAAATTCTTATAATACAATATCTGCCACCACATCTTTGGATATGCACTACACTCCATTTTGAAGTTGGTCAATATTCTAGATTGTAATATGGTAAGTTGTCCTCTTTGTAATATGGTTAATAGTCCAGTTTGTAAATGGTCAATTGTCCAGTTTGTAATTTGGTCAATTGTCCAGATGGTAAAATTGTGAATTATCCAGATGGTAAAATGGTCAATTGTCAAGATGGTAAAATGGTCAATTGTCCAGATGGTAAACAGGTCAATTATCCAGATGGTAAATTTGTCAATTGTCCAGATGGTAAAATGGTCAATTGTTCCGATGGTAAAATGGTCAATTGTCAAGTTTGTACGATGGTGATTTACAGTTTGTAATATTCAACTTTCCTGTACTTAATATCATTAATTGTTCATTTTCGGAAACAGTAAGTCAATCTAAACATATATATATAATGGGAAAGTGATAATGGGACAGTACTTTGTTCAGAAGCATCACTATTTGGACATTGGTTATAAAAAAAACATTCAAATTTCACAATCATACTAACTTTTAAAATGAACAATGATTTTAAGTCTGCAAAAAATTGTATTAACATGAATCAAATAAATGAAGCCCAAAATAAAAACAACACTATGTACAGATATATTACAGACCATTTCATTCTTTCTAAACTTTGTACATTCAGACTGTTCATTTCATAATACTGGCGACATACTGACCAAAACTTAGGTCGTGACCACAAATTTTATAATCCAATAACATGTTGAAACTATGTACACAAATGATCGCGTCAGAAAAAAGCTTTGACAATAAAGCCACAGGTATGCCGAAATTTTACAGGTTATGTAATAAGTAGTAGTAAAGTAGAGTGGCATAATGTTATATTTGAAAGATTTTTTTAATTAAAGTGTTAGGACAAAAATGGCAATATTTGTTTACCTTGAAAAATGTGAATGATGTTTAAGGTACAAATATACACTAAATTGGAGGAATACAATTTTAAAGTTCTTTCAACAGTTTATAGCATATATAAACATTCAAACGATACTAGCACATCACCCAACAAATACAGAATTAGGTAGACAATTTTCAGTTAGAATGTTTTACATTACGTCAATGATATCACAATAAATTTCATCACAAAAGTTCCAAATTCAATGGCATGAGCTTTCAAAGCAATATTTCTAACATTCAAAATCAATGAACATTGAAATATGAACAATCTAGCTCAACTGTACTGTCAAAATCCTTAACTGTACTATCAAAATCCTTTGCTAATGCACTAACAAAGTCGCAACTCAAAGATTGAGTCTTAATATATCTAGTACTAGTACTATACAGCCAGTTCTGCAAGAATGACTCTGGATTTATTCAACAGAAATCAGCAAACAAAATACAACTGGCGATTACATTAAGTAAGAAAAAAAAAAATCTAAATTTAATAAATTGTAATCTAAAATTTCCTTGTTAAGCAACTTTATTTGTTATAATAATATCTTTACTTTTTAATTAAGTAAGGGTTATGTCACTGCATCATCCTGTTCACGACTTATTTATCCATGTTCTCTTATACAAATTGTAACAATTTCAACCACTGGAACGGAACTCAACTTTTTGTAACAAATTGCAAAATTGCATTCACATCACATTATATATACAATGAATTAAATATGTTCATTGTATTAAAATATTAATTTACGATGTCAATAAAATGCCCGATGAAAAAGAACTCCTAGGATAAGTGCATACAATTAAATGCGATTAATAATGATATCATGATGTAAAATGCACTTGCTACAAGTCAACAATACATTTTAAAGAAAACAATAATACAACCTATAGCATTTTGTATTATGCTACATCCCTTCATATATTTGGATGAAATGAATCAATGATGGACCATTATGTTTCCTAAGCGTCCTTTATAGCAGTTACCAAGTTCATAATAGTTTCATTTCAGTTTGAATTAGTTTCTGAATTGCTTACTTCCCAGTTATCTTATAAACACAAGCATGTTAAGATAATTCTTGAAATATAAATTTTAACAGGTCTGCATTAACAATATGCATATGAAACTCTTTCAATGTTATTTGAACTAAATGCAATTGAAGGGAATATTTTCTGAGTTCCAACGCCCCGTGTCTTGCTCTTTCTTCTTCTGTTTCATGCTTTTTAAGGATCAGTTTGTCCAACAGATCATTCACGAGCTGTTTTGGTGCAATGTCCCTCTCATTTCAAGAAAGACAACTCTGTCAAAATGCCCCAAGAGTGACACCAGACTGTTCTGATAGTTGTCTCCCCTACTATTCAATATCCTTTCTCATTTTTCCTCCTCTCAATCGCCATCATTTTTACCCACAGCCGACTCGCAACGACACTTTCCATGGGGTCACGTCACATCCTCATTCGATTAACCTTCCATTAATCGATTAACCTTCCATTCATTGATTTACCTTCCATTAATTGATTAACCTTCCATTTATCAATCAACCTTCCATAAATAGAATCAACCTTCCATTCATCGATCGATCAACATGCCATGTCAATAACAGCTTCAGCCTCCGTACATGGACCGGCCTGCGCATCATTGTTTTTAAGACGTTTTTCTCAGGGATAATAAAAACAATGACTGAAAATGGATAAGATTAAACTGATTATTTCACTTGTATGATCATCCCCTCATGATGATGATGACGGCGGTGGTTGCGCGAGCTTCGCGAGGGTTTCTGGACTGGCAGCCGCGCGCAGAATACCGTTCTCATGCTCGAGCTGGTTGTTGCGCTCGATGAGTTCCGCTATCTGTTCCTTTAGTACTTCAACCTCCTCCCTCACTGCAAACATCAGGTGGGACTTCACGAGGTCCTGGAAAAGAGAAACAATGGGGGAAATTAGTTAGGTTTTACAATATTTATGTAAACTAGATTGCATCTAAATCCTAAGGCCTATTAAAACACTCTTGAGTCTGTTTCCTGGATTAAACCATAACTTGGTGTCTTTGGGAGAGATCTAATGGACTAAACACGGGAGAATTGATAATCATGGCAACACATTGATAGGAGAAAGTGCATGGATGGGGTGCCTATAGACAGGCCAATAGAAACAAGGAGGTATTGATTACCATGGCAACACGTGAATATGATATTGATGATGACCAATCCCTTGAATCCTGGTTAGAACAGGTTTAACCAGGATTTTATTGTATTCATACTTTTCAATTTAACACTGTATTGATACCTCACTATTATCTCAATATCAGCTCAAATAAAAGCTTTTCAATCTCAGCACATACAATTTGCTTTAATGCCTCAAACACCTTAACCCTTACTTGCTATTGAAGGCCCAAACTCAATTTGGTAATGAAACAACATGATGTGCAATTTACCTGAATGAATGCAGACATTTCTGGCATAGTAACATGAAGTCAATAGCTGACATCATTCTGCTGTCATGTACATTAAATGCTATTTCAATACAAGGTTGTACACTTTGAAATGTTCCGACCAATAATACTTGATCCAGTCTTCACTGGTTTTCAGCCAAAACAAAACAATTCTTTTGGAATCTTAAAATTCATTGCCCCTACATGTAAATAAAATGCTGTCAGTATAAGGTTGTATCATTTGTAATGTTCAGACCCATAATGGTACTTCATCCAGTTGATTCCAGTTTACACCAGTTTATACTGGTCTATACAGATTTTCAGTCACAAGAAGGCGATTCTTTTGGATGCTTCATAATTCATAGCCTTTGGTGAGATTCTATACAAATTGCTTGCAAGCATGAACAACAAGTGTATAAGAGTTATTATGATCACACTAAAAATATTGCATCAGCAAGTTGCTGAGGCCACCAAGTCTATCATATCAGCCCATACATGACTCATTGGTTATACCAAGAACGCCATGGAGTGGGTGGTAAACAGCACACAATCAAGTGTTGAATACTTTTGCTTTCACTTTCCATTTCTTTAGATGTGAGTCATTCATTTTACAATTCTTGAAAGAGGTTGAAAAGCTAAATTTACGTTACACAGGCATTATTTTCCGTAAAATTAGCAAACCAATAATTGACTTACAAAAAAGTTTTGGTTTCTTTTTTAGTCCTTTTGCTTTTTTGTTTGTTAAATTGTTCAATTCATGACAAAATGATAATGTCCGAATTTTAACATATGACAAAAATTCCTTTTACAATGTCTCTTAGTGGAAAACCAGTTAAGACTGAAAGTGTTGTCCCTTATTAGCCTGTGAAAACTGCACAGGCTAATCAGAGAGGACGCTATTCACAAGCATTAAGACTAGTTTTCCCAGACCTACCGATCAAGTTCAATGGGTGTGATTTAAGAACCACCTTAGGGATGTCAACATTCCTTACCTAAGATCAAGCAATGACAATAAATATTTGACATAATTTGTAAAATTATTTTCAATCAAAATCTCATGAAATCGGCTGATTGAAGAAGTCACACACCTGACTACATACCAGATATCTATCTTCCATCAGTTTCTTTTCCAGTCGGTCCATTAACAACTGGTCCCAACCAGTCCCACGGAACGACTCAAACGAAACGCAAGCCATTTTGTTCATTATCTCTGACTTTATTTCACGCTTTAATTAGTTCAACTAAGATTTTTTGCTTCTCAAAAGCACTTTAAACTGTACTTCACAGTAATAATGTTTTGAGTCAGCAATCCAGAACTGTTAACTAATAGTATTATTTTTTATTTATTTGCTGTCCTTTTCCTTTCAGTTACAATACAGAATTAAGCTTTTATAATGTGCTCACTTAACAATGTCCACAAAACAATAATACACAGTCACTGTTGACAACTTATTCACAATTCAAACTTCAGCACAACAATTTCCTTTCAGTGTAAGAACCTCTCTTAACCACTGACAGTACAACACTGAACTTAAGTTTCCTCATGCAGCCTTTTATAGCCAGATATATTTGGTTCAATCCGGACACACTACACTCTCTCATGCTACAATCCACTACTACAACCAATGCTCATTGGACCAATAACATTTCAATACAGTTTGTTTACAACGCCTTGCCCGGGCTGTGCTCTCGATAAACAGACACACAGCAGTAGACCTGCTTTAAAACATGGGCTAATATTTCTTAAAGCTGTTGCTATCATAGGTGAGTGTCCTATTATTAGAACAGCTATAGGTACAGGCTAGATTTGTCACTGTTTACATGCTGATCTCTTTAAGAGTTCATTAGACAGCTGATCGTCAGCTGATAAGAAGGCAAGTTGACAGTTGTGGTCAACAAGGGTGAAAAGGTCAAACATTGAAAAGGACATTCTTGTTCTTCTAACTCACGTGTCTCAATTCATGACAGCTTAAAGTAACAAAGCTGAAATAAGAATATTTTAGTTTCTGCTTTTAGTTCACTTGTTTACAAAAGAATGTAACTAATAACCACCAGGGGAAATTAAACTTTGTTTTTCAGTCTTTAAACTACCCTTTAACACGATGGATGGTGTGAGGAAACAAAGAAGCATGCAGAATAAGGTGCAAATACTTAGAAGTCTGATCTAAATTATAAAACATAATTATGTATGTATTGCAAGAGTGGACACTGGACACTAGTGCAAAGTTTAACTTGGCCTCCATACTGCCACCCTCTGGCAATTACAACCTAACTTCAGCTGTTTGTAACTAAGAATTAATGGTTTGTTGATGTTGGGCGTAGTTTTATCATTATCCAATCGTTTTTCTTGGTATTCAGTTTTACTTAATATAGTGCTGCAACAATATACCGGTATATCGGTATATATCGCAATACGCAATCCGCATATTGTATTGCGATACGATTTTCATCAAACCGGTACAAAAATTTTACAAAAATTTATTCACATTTCGTCCAGACAAGCCATCCGAAATTATGATAACAAGGTAAACAAAACAAAGCAGTGTAAATATTTTTTTTTTGTAAAAATAGCATTCTGAAAAGTATATTATACGGAGTAGCGGTGTTACATCGGAGCATTCGTTCGATGCTTATGAACATATTATCGTTGAATTAATTGCGCACAGCTGTAAATGTTTCGTTCGATTCTGAATTGAGCATTATTAAATTTGTAATCCAAATTTCGGAAATACGCTTCAAAATGTTAATGCTAATGCGACAATAAAAAATTATAGCGTCAAATAAAAAGCGCTTTATCCTTTGTCTCAATAAAAAGCACGCGAAAATTATACAGACATGTAGGACGTCGCATGGAAAGTGTGGGTGTATTTTGTGTTGTATAAAAATGGGAACATCATGTCAGGTGAATTACGTGTGTTCAGTGGAAAAAAACGCCCGGGTTGGATATTATTTCATCACATCTTTAAATAGTAACAAATGCCAAAACGTATTTGATACTTAAGAAAAGTTGCGAATGTTTGTGTTTCTTGTTATTCTTGAGCACATTTACCGGTATATAGTCATATTTACCAAAATTTGCTTTAAAACTGGAATATACGGGATTATCGGGTAATTGGCAAGTTATAATTTTGGTACAAGTTAGCAATATATTGCGATATATTGCAATACGGGTTTTTGAACTGACAATATATTGCAATACGGTTTTTGGCGTATTGTTGCAGCACTAACTTAATAGCCTTACATCAGGCCATGTATTGTTTGAACATAGTTAATTGGAATTTGATGAGTAATTACTGTGGTGTTCAATCAAATGCAAGCAATGCCCCTGGTAGGTGTTTGTGGTTAACCACAACATGGAGTGTTTGATTGCAATCAGCTGATATTGAATAAATCCTCAGGCATTCTTAGATTAGAAAGTCCAATGTTTAAAATATTTACTCTTGAAAACACCCACCCACGCAATTGCATCTTGTGTGATCGTAAACGCATATCATGAAACGTTGGTTTTAAATTATCATCATGAAAGTGTTAAATGTTTGAACTTTCGAATAAAGTGTACAACTCTTTTGGGGTCTTCAAATTTCGTTGATGCATTTATAGTTAAATTGATAAATATGTTATTATGACTTGCTTCTAATATAATAGTTTTATAGGCTTATACTATATTTGACCTTTAATTAATAATAAATTATAATAATATGTTGTTTTCAAGTTAGTTAGGTAACAGTGTAAGAGAATTGGCATGTGTCACAAGCACTAGTTTTGATCTTTTTTGTTTGTTTGAAAGTGACTGTGATGTGTGTTATATTGAAAAAAGTGAAATCTCACAACATAAATGACATGCATTTTTTAAGGTCTGTTTGTTCACACTTTGTATGATTAGTGTGTTGAGTATACCTCATTTAAATTAATTAAATCAATAATAAGTCTATTTTTCACAGTTTGTATGATAAGTGTGTTTTTATACCTCTCTTAAATCAATCATTAGTCTGTTTGTTCACAGTTTGTGTGATAGATTTGTTTAGTATACCTCTCTTAGATTATTTATATCAATAATACATGTGTTTATTGACAGTTTGTAGGATAAGTGTCAAAAGATCAATCTGTTATTATAATACAAGCCATATGTGTTGATTATGCCTATCTTAGATTATTGAGTTTGTTGTTTATAGCTTTGTATGGCAACATGGACAGAGTTTCTGACCCGTAGATTGTGACTGCCCAAGTCTGAGGAGAGCTGATCAAGCAACACATTCCAGAGTGAATCAGCCAGTGTACAAATTCTTGCAAATTCAAACAGATTGAGATTTTTTTTCAGCATTGATGAACCCTTACATTTGCATAATTGCAGCATTAATTATCCCCACGCTTTTCAGAGAAAAAGTGGGTACATTGTGGTTATCTGCATGGCCTCATTACCAAGCTTTGGGCATCACCCACATACGCCACACCCACCCAAAATTTCCTTTTACTATAACTTCTTTATTTCTACACCGATTCACTTCTAATTGATACTGAATTTTCTTATGACAATACGGTCAATCTCAACTATGCATGGCCCCATTACCAACCCTGGGGCGGCCCTGTGTCTAACATGCGACTGGGGACACACGACTCGGTCTTTGCCGCGCCATTTCTAGTTTAAATTGTTCCTAAAGCCCTACCCCTACCCTTATTTGTCTGCATGTTAAGTGTTGCATGTTCATAAAATTTAACAGAATTAACTAGCAGAATAGAAGGGTGTAATTGGATTGGTGTCTCAGCCTTACAACTATACATCTAAACTGTAGGGTAGGGTATAGATCAGGGTAATCTTCACCTTCACAATAGCCATTTCCAGTATGCAATTATAGTAACAGGTGTTTATTAGTCCTACTTAATACATAACTGAATTTCTACAAAGGCAGAATTACTTTTGCTTCTCCTTTAATGCACTTTTAATACCATGTCACCTATCCAGTTTGCCACATCTTAATTTAAGGACACTTAGAACCTAAATCTTTGAGACCATGTTTTTGAACCTAAATCTTGAACCCCCTGTTTTTGGACATGCACAAACATCATGGATGTGAACTTTGATTAATGGATACCCAAACAGAGAACAAACATTATAATTGAATAATTGACCCCTGAGAACTCAACAGTAGGTGATGTACACGTGACCCAATCCAAGAGGTATTCTCAGGCCAAGATTTGTTACGGTAAAGAGTTTGAGATAGGGGCCTGAGCAAAGAGACTGGTAAACATTCAGTCCAGGGTCAACATTCAGTCAACTGAGGTAAGAGTTACAAAGTCCTGAGGGTAAACAACCCCATTAGTCAGTTAGTAAGAGTTGCCAGGTAAGCAAAAACAGTGAAGATAATGGCCACAGGGAGACAAATACCATAGTGAGACATGAAAGGCAGTGGTTGTGACATAATCACAGGGCAATGACTCCAATGTGGCCTTCAGAGTTAACCAATTACCACTTAGGTATTTTGCCGAATTTGTAGTCCCTTAGAAAGTTACATTTAATTATATAGAGGATATTTGTTGGATTCGGTGGATTATCGATTTTAATTTGCGAGTGATCATAGAAAATACTATTTTCACGAGTGGCGCAGCCACGAGTGAAAAAATACATTTTCTATGATCACGAGTGAATTAAAATCGATATTCCACCGAATCCAACAATTTTTTTATTTATTTTATGCTCTTTTTCACTGTTTATATACATTGTTTAATAAGAGTTTAACTAAAGAATTTTGCTGGGATAATGACGTCATTTCTTCAAAACAATGACGTCATTTCACAGTAAACAGTGAAAATTATCGATAATTTTCACTGATAATTTTCATTGTTTGAAACGGTGAAATTATCAGTTTTAATTCACTGATATTTCTCTATAAACCACCGGAAAGCATAAAATTAATACCTTTCTTACTACTTTACTACGTTTTAAAGGCTTCATTTGCAACCCTTAGTTACTGATGAGCAGCAAACATTATACAAGAGTACTTCGTGACAGGTGAGCTAAAAACCTGAACAGACTGCGAGTTACTCGTAAAAGCTGTTCTGGTTTTATGCTGTTTGCACATAGCCATTTTCAGTTGCCTCTGAGTGGGAAAGGGTAGATAGTCAAGATGTGAAAGGTTGTGGCTGTGACATAATCAGAGGTCAATGACTTCAATGTCATGGCCTTCAGAGTTAACTTATCAGTGCGGGAACCGAATTTTGAAGGCCTTTGCAAACAGTTTGGATCCAGATGAGACGCCACAAAACGTCTCATCAGGATCCAAACTGTTTGCTATTCTGATAGTATTATTTGAAAAAAAATGAAGAAAATGCTAATTTTAGAAATTCAGCAGACGACATTTTAGCAAACAACAAATTTCCCAGCATGCAAAGGGTTAAGTGTCGTCCCGATTAGCCTGTGCAGACTTCACATGCATTATAGCCCAGTTTTCCCAACATGTGACACAATTTATCTTGTTGCAAGACATGCATTTGCTCTCAAACAAAACAAAACAATTAATTGTTTAAAACAAGAATTTTAATCAGACTGTATTTTTAGTTTTGCGAGTAAGTGTGATTAAATTACATGGGAAAATATTTTTTTAGCTCTTATCATTAAACAAATTGAAACAAGATACTTTTTTGGTAAAGTTAACTTTTCTAGCAGCAATTGTCTTTCATAAAGTTCATCATGTACAATGATAAAACATTAATGTATTACATAGCAGCCATTTTCCAATATACTGATCTTATATAGCTAACAAAAGTATGGCAGTTCAATGAACTCAATATTTTATAAAAACATCATTATATAGCTAACAAAAGTATGGCAGTTCAATGAACTCAATATTTTATAAAAACATCAATGATACTTTTTTTACATGGCTACTGTGCCCTACTTCAAACCAGTTTCAACCTGATATTTACAATTGATCAACCATGAGCCACAAAATGCATGCTTTCTTGATTGTAAAAGGACTATAACATCCATACTAAAATACTACGTACATTACATCATAAACAATGCATCAAGACCTGACTTGGGGATTATCTGCAACAACACGATTTGGACGATCCATCGATTGAGAGCAAAAGGTGCTATGAACCATATCTGTACACATGAATATATCCCTTTGCATCATTGAATGGAAAAATTGCATTATTGATTCCATTGTTCCCACCATCTCCAACTTTGGAAGCAGGATTTTACCGGAATACGCTGGCTGTAAACCACGCCCAAGTTAAGTCACAAAAGTAAAACGGATGTGCTAATATATTTACAAGAGATTATTCCCTTGACAAAAACATTTCACAAACATCAAAAGGCATTAAGCATTTAAGTTTATTTCCAACATGCACAGTAAGGCATGCAATTGGGATTAATTTTCTCCCTTATTTGTTACTGACATCGACATAGTTGAGTTTGAACTGTTTTAATTGATTTTATTTTTTTCAAAGAGAATTAGAAACAAATCATTCAATGGTTTATCAAGTCAGCAGTGATGCTTAACCCTTTCCCACTCAGAAGCAAAGTGAAAATGGCTATGTGCAAACAGCATAAAACCAGAACAGCCTGCGAGTAACTCCTGCTCATCAGTATCAAAGGGTAGGAAATAAAGCCTTTAAAACAATGAATTTAGCAAATGTCTTCATTAAACCTGATTTATGCCTAGTGGACTCTCCCATCCTTCTAAATTGGATCAATTTATTTCCAAAATTAGGGATGTCTAGTATATTTATTCCTATATTTAGAATATTTCTCACATAGATTCCTTTACGAAAACAACGCAGACCCTTATGAGACACCGCATCAAGACCTTTTTTCTAGATGCTTGGCATAAATCGGTTAAATTTAACTTTCTAAGGGACTCAAAATACCAAAATACGTATCTAAGTGGTTACAAAAAGGGTTAAAAAGGAATTCATTGCATTAATGACCCCTGGATTATGTTACACATATTTCTCTATGTGTTAAATGTAAGAATGAAGGCAGATCCTTATAAGAAATAGTTGTGTCTAAAAACATTCAGGAACCTGCAAAATCAATAGAGACTTTACTGACAATTAATTTTTTCCAACAAGATTATGTTTAAAGGCAATCAGCAGTTCAACACCAGGAAAATCAACCAACCATGTCAACCAATTAATGTTCAGCATGCAGACTATTTGACAGCATTTGACCTTTAGACCCAAAGAGACAAGCTAAGACACACCTTTTCTGAATATAGTTTGGACGTCATTAATTTGAGGTGAAAGACCTAATTAAGACAGGTGTGCAGAAGTGTAATTATGCTGTAATAAATGTCATCAGCGTTATAAACATATATCAATAACTACCTAGGAATATGGGGAAAATTAACGCTTTGCATGCTGGTAAATTTGTCATCTGCTAAAATGTCGTCTGCTGAATTTCTAAAATTAGCCATTTCTTCGATTTTTTTCAAAGAATACTATCAGAATAGCAAACAGTTTGGATCCTGATGAGACGCCACGTTTTGTGGCGTCTCATCTGGATCCAAACTGTTTGCAAAGGCCTTCAAAATTTGGTTCCAGCGCTTAAAGGGTTAACTTGTTGTTTATCTGTATATGAGCCTCAGTCTGGGAAAACAGGGCTTAATGCATGTGCATAATGTGTCATCCCAGATGAGCCTGTGAAGTCCGTACAGGCTATTCTAAGACAACACCGCTTTGCAGACTGGATTTTGGTTTAGAAGAGACTTCTTTTAAAAAAAATTTTCCATAAAAGCAAAATGTGTTGTACCTGATTAGCCAGTGCAGACTGCACAGGGAAATATTGGAAATCACTTTACTGAGGGTGCAGAATCAACTGGGTTTTCAGGAATTTACACACAGCTGGGCAGAATGTAAACACACTGTAAAGAACTTTAGTTTTGAAAATATCTCCAGTTGTTGAAACACATTGGAAAATTTCTAATAATTAATAGACAGTTTTTCTTGCAGTTTGTGCTGATTATCTTAAGGTATTAGAATCAATCCTTGTATACGTCTGAAATCGGTGACAAAATTTGACGTTGCATGAAGCATAACCGTGCAGTAGACATGGACTTTTTAAACAAAAACACAGGCTTATTAAATAAAGTCATTATGATGAATTTCAAATAAAGCAGCATAAAAATCAGTTTTTTTATGCACTAGTTGAGATTCTTAAGAAAAATTGTTTTAAAAAGTTATTTGAAAACATTAGAGATGTGTTTGTCAGTAACACAATGCCCCCTACTGCGCTGCTTTGAAGCCATATCTTTGACCTTGAAGGATGACCTTGACCTTTCACCACTCAAAATGTGCAGGTCCATAAGATACACGTGCATGCTAAATATCAAGTTGCTATCTTCAATATTGCAAAAGTTATGGGCAATGTTAAAGTTTTCGGACGGACGAATGGACTGACTGACGGACAGACTGACTGACGGACAGACTGACTGACAAACAGACAGACGGACGGAATGACGGACAATTCATAGACTATATCCCAACCTTCGGGGGCATAAAAAAGTTATGGCGAATGTTAAAGTTTTCGGACAGACAGACGCCATATATTTGACCTTGAAGGATGACCTTGACCTTCATCTTTTACCCCTCAAAATGTTCAGCTCCATGAGATACACATGCATGCCAAATATCAAGTTGCTAATTCTTAAATATTGAAAAAGTTATGGCCAATGTTAAAGTTTTCGGATGGACGGACAGACACCATATATTTGACATTTGACCTTGACCTTCACCTTTCACCACTCAAACTGTGCAGCTCCATGAGATTCACATGCATGCCAAATATCAAAATGCTATGTTCAATATTGAAAAAGTTATGGCCATTAAAGTTTTGGGACGTAGGGACGGACAGACAGACGGACTGACTGACTGACTGACAGACAGTTCAACTGCTATATGCCACCCTACCAGGGGACATAAAAAGCACCACCGGTGTGTTTACATCCATTAACGTTTAATTGGGAACGCCACAAAGTCACGTAATCCTGCACCCTGTTTACGCACATGCATTAAAACATGTTTCCACAAGTGGGGCAGATATGCAGAATTATTGCTTACAAACCAACATCAATCAAATTGTTTGTAACTTGTTTACTTGATCACACTTGAGAGATCTAACCACACACCCCCACCCCCACCTTTAAAACCCTCTTGAATTGTCTGACCCCAATTTCTGAACCATAACAAACTGAAATTATAAAATGTTTGCCTATTTATGGTCATATTCATGCACATCTAAAATTAAATGAATAGCGTTCTATGAAATGAACTGAACCACAACAGACGCCATATAAAATCCAACACATGACTCATTAAACTGCTGTCTTGAAAATTCAAATTATTCATTGTTTGAAATGAGGAAGTAGGAAATATAAATCACTTTAAAGCAATATTTTGCAGTCAAGTTGCCTCAATAAGACATATCACCACACAATTGGTCCTTAGTAACAAAGCGACCAACACTTTTCAAGAAGTTTAATTCCTGGAACCAATCTAGAGTCAGGCTTCAAAAGCAATTTAAAGTAACACATTTATGCTAAAATTTTGAATGTAGTATATAATGATCCACGCTCTTACAAAACTGGGCTTTATGCTTGCCATAAGACTTAAATTTTGTTTATAACAGACTTCCTTGAACAAAAAAATCCAAAAAAGTTTAATGTTTCGTCACTCAAAAATTAGCCTGTGTGGACTGAACAGGCTATTCTGAGACAATATTTGACACACATGCATCAGGCCAGGTTTTGCCAAATAATAGGTCATACTTATTATTTGCAATTGCCTCATACATAGGCAGTCCCCACAGGCTAATCAGGGATGACACTTTCTGCCTAAACTGCATTTGTACAAAGAAGAGACCTTCTTTAATAAACAAGAATATCCGTGAAACTGATGGATGCTCCCCGATGATGCGCTTTGTCAATCTATGTGTTAATAACCACCTAAAACAATCTATTATTAGCCTCAGTGACCTTGACCCCAGTGACTTAACCTCATAAAAAGGTAGAGGTTTATGCAAGGTACCTCACATGCCAAATATGAAAGAGATCGGTAAAGAATTGAAGGTGCTATGAGAAACTGTAACAAAAGTGTGACGGAAGGAACTACAAACTGGCAACTATATGCTCCACCAAAAATATTTCGGGGAGCATAAAAATATCATAAAAGCGGAAAGCTTCGTCCCTGATTAGCCTGTGCTGACCCCCTTTTCACAGAGCATGGCCCATTTGTTTGTATTGACCTTTTGTTCAAATGTATCTTTATCGAAGAATAACCCTTCTTAAAAAGTCACAAGGAACCCTACCAGTGTAATAGTCTTGTTTTCCATCTTCAATAGTTTGTATAAGTAGTAGCAAAAGGTCAAGCACCACCATAAATTCAATTTCAACAAAAGTATGAGGTAATATTATAAAACTCATCAGCAGTTACGAAAGGAAACAAATTTACAATAACATCATAATAGTGAAGTACTTAATCCAGGTGTTTGTTCTTAAGTGTTAAGTGGTTGTGGAGGTCAAATAGGTAGTTGAACTTCTGAACCTTTGATACCGTTAATAAATATCACGTTTCTGTCCACCATCTTACTTACTAGCTGTAATTAATAATCTTAAAAATTTCAGACTCAGCATTTTATATTTATTTTGGGTTTAACCCTTTGCATGCTGGGGAATTTGTCATCTGCTTAAATGTTGTCTGCTGAATTTCTAAAATTAGCATTTTCTTCGATTTTTTTCAAAGAACACTATCAGAATAGCAAACAGTTTGGATCCTGATGAGACACCACGTTCTGTGGCGTGTCATCTGGATCCAAACTGTTTGCAAAGGCCTTCAAAATTTGGTTCCAGCACTGAAAGAGTTAATTCAGGGCTAAGTGACACTTGTCTAGCCTCTATTAGCTGTAAACCTGTTTTAATCTCCCCACCCCCATATTATTTGTATCACTGGTTTCAAGGCAATGACCCTCAGCTTATATTATTGTGTGTAATATAGAGTTTCATGTAACCTCATGCATTATACTGAGCATCCTTGCAGGATGTTACTCGCAGGCTGTTCTGGTTTTATGCTATTTGCAAATAGCCATTTTCGTTGCTTCTGAGAGGGAAATGGTTTAACTCTTTCAGTGCTGGAACCAAATTTTGAAGGCCTTTGCAAACAGTTTGGATCCAGATGAGATGCCACAGAACGTGGCGTCTCATCAGAATCCAAACTGTTTGCTATTCTGATAGTATTGTTTGATTTTTTTTGAAGAAAATGTTTATTTTAGAAATTCAGCAGATGACATTTTAGCAGACAACAAATTTCCCAGCATGCAAAGGGTTTAATACATGTGCGTTAAGTATCAACCCAGATTAGCAGTCCCCACAGGCTAATAACCTATGACATTTCACATTTATGTCTTTTTCTTTGAAGTCGCCCGAGTCTGTTGAAAACAAAAATATAGTTTAGACAAAAGATGTTGTCCCTGATAAGCCTATGCAGACTGCATCAGCTTATGCAGGGCCCTTGCTACACTTTGGGGGATTGGGGCCGGGGCCCTTAGAGGGGGGAATTTCGCTTCGTTTTGGAAGAAAAGGGGAATTTTAGAAGATCTTTTCACCAACCATTAAACACTTAAAATCGCTACATTTGAATGTAATTAACATAAATATAGGTTTAGTAGCACAATACCAGCTTGCATCATCGGTATAAAAGTAACAAAAAATAAAAATAAAAAAAATTGAAGGGGGGGGGGGGGGATTTTTAACTGAGATAGGGGAAAAAAGTATACTTTTTATGGGGGAAGATATCGGCGGTAAAAAGTGCAATCAAGGGCCCTGTTATCTGGGACAACCCTTTAATACTCACATGCAATTAACCTAGTTTTCCAGGAACACGTGTCAAATATGACTAATTTGCGTATAATAATCTGGCAGATGTATGGCTGTGTGAAGAATTTTACATGAACACTGACTTGGTCACAGTGAATTATTAATGTCATACATGGGTAGTGTATATCGATCTTATTTGCTTGCTTATCCCTTCCCTCTCAGAAGCAAAGTGAAAATTGCTTTTGCAACCAGCATTATAACAACCAGAACAGCCTGCAGTAGACTGTTCAAGTTTTATGCTGTTTGCTACTCATCATTAACTTAGGGTTGGAAATGAAGCCTTCAAAATGTAATATACTAAGAAAGGGACTTAAATTGCATGATTCGTTAATAAGGAGGGGTAAAGGGTAAATAAGATACCGGGGGGGGGGGTAGCCTAAGTCCAACTTACCATAGCCTGCTCAATCTTGTTGTCAATGGCGACTGTGCTCGAGCCACTGAAAGTACACAAAATAATAAGCTTTGAGAATGTGAGAAATTTGTTTGTTACCACAGGAAAAATGTTATAAATTCCCATTGTGTTCCTTTGCTTAAAATCATGCAGTCACCTTACTATTACTTTTGGCTTATAGTCTTTGATACCTAATAATGAATTTTTTAGAATATGGACCCGAACAAAGAGTTCAAGCTATTGGTGAGGTAGTTTAAATAATGGTTTGACATCCCCAAAGACAATGTTTATTCCTAATGATATCAATGATGTATGACAAGGCAACAATAAACGCCTGTTGTGATGTTGTTACTGGGATGTTGATGTGATGTTTATTTGGTGCTGATATGATCTTATCGTTTTAACATTGTTGTTGTAATGTTGTTGTTGTCCTCTTGTTGTTGTCATGTTTTTTACACAGTATTTACCTCTTCAGAGACAGTGCCAATGGCGGGTAGTAAGTGTACACGTAATCCATCGCTAAATTATAGATAACAAGTAGAGGGACAAAAATGTCCCAGAATAAATGCCACTAATGACAATAGAACACTGTTTATTGCATATGGCATACGTTTTGAAATAAAGTTACAAAAAGCCCAATTTTCCACAATGGCGGTAAAACACTCTCAATATAAAATATTGTAAAAGCCACACAAGTCAGGTAATCCTGTTCATGGAACAGTTAAACTTAGCACAAAATATGTTCTACTATCTCGTACTATGGTCTTCTTTGATTATTTTAGAACAATATCCAATACACTTGTTATGTCCAATAACATGCACAGTATAAGGCTAACGTTACCACTATTAACAGAATCCACACAAATAGACTTCCATTATATTTCTGTCATCTAGAAACGTCAAGGGCGATATTAGATTGAATGACAACACAAAAACATGCAGACTGTTGCAACTGTATAATTATTTTGCATTATCCAATACAAGACCTTTTTACAGCCAGGCAATTAGTCAGGTTTCATAGAAAAATTCAATATTGTCTACAGATCGAAGATGGACTTTCGCAAAAACATTGCAATTGACTGCAACACTAAGCAGAGTTAATTGAAAGACTACACCAGGTTTTCTAAATTATAAAAAATATTCATAGAACTGCTTTTTTCCAAAGGTCATGTAACTCTTCATATAAGTAAGACAAATGTTTTTTGTTCATTTACTCAATATCAGGTCTATAATTATTAATTTTACTTTATATCATGTTATTAAATATTGGTTTTATAAATGAAAAACTCAGTATTTATTTTTCAGAATGACTCGGCATTTGTTAACCCTTTGCATGCTGGGAAATTTGTCGTCTGCTAAAATGTCGTCTGCTGAATTTCTAAAATTAGCATTTTCTTCGATTTTTTTCAAAGAATACTATCAGAATAGCAAACAGTTTGGATCCTGATGAGACACCACGTTTTGTGGCGTCTCATCTGGATCCAAACTGTTTGCAAAGGCCTTCAAAATTCGGTTCCCGCACTGAAAGGGTTAAATTTTACTCAGTCTAGTTGATCACTCAAAGCAAAAGAACAGTTTTGTATCACCCAGCATTCACAGTCTGTCACAATTCAAGCAAAGCAGTCATGCGTTCTTTTGACAATGTCAAATTGATAATGTTTTCATAGAATTCCATTGGCATAGAACTATTTTGCAGTATCATCATTTTAAACACAAATCTATGTAAAGTATTTTTTGCAAAGTCAACAACCATCTTTCAGCAATTCTTTACCCTCCTCATGCTATCAATTAATTATCACAGGTTCCCATGCAGAGAACATACAATCCACCAAACTTATCCAGTACAGACAAAAACTCAACAATAATGGTGGCATTCACCTCTGGGAACCCAGGAATAATTATGCTACATTGTTCACATCAGCATATTCTGGTCTGAATACCCGCCTTCCAATCAACAAAGAGCTGTTTTAACTGGTAAAAAAGCTTTCCCCATCCACCAATTACCTAATGCAGAAAAGAAATAATCAATAATATTATAAACTTCTGCCTCGCTAACTCGTTTTGAAAAACAGAGAACTTTCAACCGGAATAATCCAGATACGTCCTTTGACGCTTTTCTGCAATTCCGAACTAAACCAGCAGATGTAACAATTTTATAAAATAATTATGCTACATTGTTCACATCAGCATATTCTGGTCTGAATACCCGCCTTCCAATCAACAAAGAGCTGTTTTAACTGGTAAAAAAGCTTTCCCCATCCACCAATTACCTAATGCAGAAAAGAAATAATCAATAATATTATAAACTTCTGCCTCGTTAACTCGTTTTGAAAAACGGAGAACTTTCAACCGGAATAATCCAGATACGTCCTTTGACGCTTTTCTGCAATTCCGAACTAAACCAGCAGATGTAACAATTTTATAAAATAATCTACTGGGAATTCTGGTGTAGACCAATCAATCATTAAAAAATAATTAATTCTATGCTTTATAAAATATGTACATTTTATTTTGCTTCATTGGAGATGGCAAAAAGAAGTCTACTTATTAATTTATGATCATATCAAAGAAACATCAGAACAAAATTATGCATTCCATTGATCAGAGTTTTCTCTTAGCCAGCAATTTTAGGTTTCAATGTTGTTACTTCAGCAGCATAATGCAGAACTTCAGTGAAATAATTAGCACTTTTGCTATGTTATAAAATCAATTATCACATGTGCTCATGCAAGAAAAATACCACGCCCAAACCAACCAATATGGCAACAAATTATCATAAATTTTATCGCTTAACACTGGAAATTATTCATATTCACATATTCACGCCTTAAAGCACCCCTTCCAATCAACAAAAAGAATAAACCTAAATTTCAACTCCACTGTGCCAAACTTCAGTGTCTAATTGTGCCACATAAAGCCACTCCACCCATTCAAACCCCATTTAATGGAAATAAATTCTCATTTCCTGAACCAGTCTCAGACTTACTCTGCTCAGGAGATCATGCAGGTTAAAGACTTCGGCACAGCAGATCATGTCAATCAATACCAATAGATAACATCAAAAACATCTGTGGAAAAACATCCCGAAATAACCCCAAATATATTTTTACGATTTCCAGACACTGAGCGGAAAAAACAGAAATAGAAGAATCTTCCCAAAGGAAAACATCATTGATGCAGTATGTGGTAAGATATAAGAGTTTATCAATCCATCGGAAATTATGAGTACATCCGCTTAGACTCTTTGAAGTCTTTAAATAAAATCTTCACATGGTCGAGAAAGCATCAGTTAACTTTTAAATAGGTCACTTTTATAATGACAACATAACTTGAAGATATGAGCCTTACCTCTGGGAAAATGAGACTTAATGCATGTGGGTAGAGTGTCCTCCAAGATTAGCCTGTGAAATCCACACAGGCTAATCTTGTACAACACTTTCCATCACCTTAACTGGAATTTTGCTTAAAAGAGACTTCTTTGAAACCAAAACAGATGTGTTTGTGAAACACAATGTCCCCCTATATGACGTTTGACCTTGTAGGATGACCTTGACCTTGACCCTTTACCACTCAAAATGTGCAGCTCCATGAGATACACATGCATTTCAAATATAAAATTGCTAGCTTCAATATTGCAGAAGTGACATTACATGAGCAATTTTGACCCATATATTTGACCTTGAAGGATGACCTTGACCTTTCACCACTCAAAATGTGCAGCTCCATGAGATACACATGCATGCCGGATATCAAGTTGCTATCTTCAATATTGCAAAAGTATTCATAAAATTAGCGATTTGGGCCACATATGTTTGACCTCTGACCTTGAAGGATGACCTTGACCTTTCACCACTCAAATTGTGCAGCTCCATGAGATACACATGCATGCCAAATATCAAGTTGCTATCTTGAATATTGAAATACTGCAAAAGTGTACATTAAATGAGCCATTTTGACCCATATATTTGACCTTTGACCTTGAAGGATGACCTTGACCTTGACCTTTCACCACTCAAAATGTGCAGCTCCATGAGATACATATGCATGCCAAATATCAAGTTCCTATCTTTAATATTGCAAAAGTTATTGCAAATGTTAAAGTTGGTGCAAACCAACCAACCAACAGACCAACAGACAGGGCAAAAACAACATGTCCCCCACTACTATAGTGGGGGACATAAAAACCATAAAAGCCAAGTCATGTCCCTGATAAGCCTGTGCAACTGCACAGGCTAATCTAGGACAGGGCTTTACACTCATGCAGTAAGCCCCTTTTTGCGGCTCAATGAATATACTTTGCTTTGAAAAATTATAAACATAAAATTATTGCAGATACATACCTTGATTGCCAGATTCGGAAGCCAGATTTCTTATTATTACACAGGACATATTACAAAAATGTTCTAAAATATATAAAGCCTGCACAAACACAAAAAGACAGGGGCAAACACAAAAGACAGAGGCAAAGATTTCTGAAATACCTTGACCTCAATCTGCGCCGTAATGTTGGTGAATTCATGCACTTCATTACCATTAGAGCACTTCTGTTTGGTAAAGTCATTGTTATTCCACATACAACTTTCCCTTCACAATGATACGAACAAAAATAAAAGTTACTTTTTCTTAATATATATCATAGCTTTCAAACAGACTATTGTACAAAACAATCCAGTTGTATTCACAAAGCCTCAGGTAAGAAGTAAATATTATCTAAAGGAAACCTGCTATGCTACATAACATTATGTATCAAGTTTTGTTAGTTCTGAATAAGAAACTTGGATTCAAAACGATTCAACTTACATTTAAAAAAAGGTTGATTTAGTACAAGGTTGCACTAATTTCGTTTCTGAAATCTCGACGCTGATGTTGTGAGGCATCCACAGTAATAAACTACCTTGTCATATTGCCATGACATGATTCAACATGGTTGAAGACAACTAAATTGTTGTAAACAAAACTCAGTACATGTTTAAACAAAACTCAGTACATGTTGTAAACAAAACTCAGAACATGTTGTAAACAAAACTCAGTACATGTTTAAACAAAACTCAGAACATGTTGTAAACAAAACTCAGTACATGTTGTAAACAAAACTCAGTACATGTTGTAAACAAAACTCAGTACATGTTTAAATCTTCTCCTTACTCATGTCAGTGATTTTTTTTGCCAAAAATGACCGCTGCTTCCCAATCGCAAAAATCTATGTTTTTTCCCAAAACTCTGACAGAAATTTCTCTTATTATTCCAATTAGATTATAATGTTATACAGCAATAATGTCGAAGAACAAATGCCAACCGAGCGTGTCGAGTTGTGGCTGAATGACAACTGAGTTAAGTATTGGTTAGCGAATCTAGCCCAATTTAAACAATTTTACGTTGCTATCCACAAATCCACTAATCTCTTTTTGCGGAGGATACAGGGGATAATCCATGCATCTTAATTGAGCATGCCTGTTTTTACGTTATCGTCCAAGATGGCAGCTACAAAAAGAAATTTCGATCAACAGAGAAAATAACAAATAACAAGACTATTGCCGAGCAAAATGTGTCCCCTACCGGCTCCACCATCGTCAGAATTTTTTTTAATATATATTTGTTGCCATAGCAACCAGAATTCTTGACGTAGGAACAAAATGAAAAGACGTGCATAATCTCCATATTGCCATCTGACCATGTTTCAAGTTTCATGAAAAAATATGAAGAAGTTTTAAAGTTATCGCAGGATCCAGAAAAGTTTGACAGATAGACGCACAGAGCGCAAACCATAAAATACAATTAACTACGGATATCATATGGTTATTAAGGAATAATTTAATGCTTTTGTCAATTGATGATTAAGACTAGGTATGGTTTAATGTGTGTCAAGAGAATCTATTGGAAAACATGGAGTTCCGTCTACTTGCAAAGTGAAAGCATTTAAGACGAGTATCGTCTGAAAATGGAAAGAAACAAACAAATCAGATGCATATGAATTTGTTTTTACTGTATTAAGCTTAATACACTGAAGAGGCTATGTTTAAATGGTGTTTTTAAGAATCCATAGATTATTGCAAGTTGAATATGCATTGTCTTCATTGTAAAAAGAAATTAAAGCATTGCTTTCTTATTTAAAAATGCTGTCAAACAAGCACTTAAAAACAATTTTAATTCTGTCACTTATTGTCATATATAATATTATAATGCTTCATTTTTCCAAATTTCATGGTTAATCACGCTATTGTCCCAATTTCATGGTTTATCATGCTAATTTTCCCAATCCAAAAGGCACAGGCTGTAACATATATAAACAAGAGCACCTCATAACGGGTGCCACGCTCGGCTATGGGTGCAGTTTTGAATAAATTAAAGCTTGTAAGATTTTATTTTTTTTGTCACAGTGACCTTGACCTTTGACCTAGTGACCCCAAAATTGGTGTGGCGTGTAGAACTCATCAAGGTGCATCTACATATGAAGTTTCAAAGTTGAAGGTGGAAGCAATTTGATTTTAGAGCCAATGTTTTAACCTTAACCACATGTTATTAGGTTTAAGCACGACGCGGACGGCGGAGGTTAGACGGCGGATGACACGACGAGCTGGCTATGACAATACCTCGGGTTTTTTCTGAAAACGCCAAGCTAAAAATAAAAAAAAATCATTGCATGTCATTTTGATTGAAGCTATTGTAGGGTCCCCTATGAAGGTCATTTGGATTGAATGGACAAAACATCTGAGACAAAATTTGAACTTGTTGCATTTTAAGAATGGGCAAACCACAACATTCTAATAACATAAGCAATAAATCAAATGGAACAAGAGTTCCGCGGTCGGAGATGACCGCATTGAAGCCGGATTTTTGATTTAAATGACAGGAAAGTACCTTTCGTGTTTTTGTCAATGCAATACTTAAATTACTGAAATATTGTTCAAAGGTCAAAATGAAATGTAAGTACTTTTCAAGGCATGAGCAAACCTTGTGTTATGTTTTCAATGCATGCATATACATGAACAACAATAACATTTAAGGTCACAAATATGAACTTGAATTGACAATTAGGAAAGTTTGATCTCAATTTTTTTATTAGCAAATTAGTAACATATTGTTTGAAGTTTCCATCAATTTCATTATCAAATGTAAGAAAATAAACTTAGATGAAATAATACTATTTATTGTTTTGCTTTCACATACCTACACAGAAATCCAGACAGCCTTATGATCACTCCAAAAGGTTTCTATCACACCAGTTCTAGCAGATAGATTGGACACATAAATATGAGTTTAAGGTTTTCAAGGTCAAGTTTGAAGACTCTATGTCCAAGCATACCAAAGTTATAACAATTTTAACATTTTAACATTTAAGGTCACAGTGACCTTGACCTTCAAATGAATGACATTGAAATGACCAGTGGTCATCTTCTAGTACTGGCCAATCTTTATTTCAAGTTTGAAGACTCTAGGTACAAGCATACCAAAGTTATAACATGAAATAAGAACTTTAACATTTTTACATTCAAGGTCACAGTGACCTTGACCTTCAAATGAATGACCTTAAAATGTCCAGTGGTTACTTACTAGTTCTGGCCAACCTTCATGTCAAGTTTCAAGACTCTAGGTCCAAGCATACCAAAGTTATAACAACTTTAACATTTTTACATTCAAGGTCACAGTGACCTTGACCTTCAAATGAATGCCCTTGAAATGTCCAGTGGTTACTTACTAGTTCTGGCCAACCTTCATGTCAAGTTTCAAGACTCTAGGTCCAAGCATACCAAAGTTATAACAACTTTAACATTTTTATATTGAAGGTCACAGTGACCTTCACCTTCAAATGAATGACCTTGAAATGACCAGTGGTCATCTGTTAATCCTGGCCAACCTTCATGTCAAGTTTGAAGACTCTAGGTCCAAGCATACCAAAGTTATACCATGAAATAAGAACTTTAACATTTTTACATTCAAGGTCACAGTGACCTTGACCTTCAAATGAATGACCTTGAAATGACCAGTGGTTACTAACTAGTTATGGCCAACCTTCATGTCAAGTTTCAAGACTCTAGGTCCAAGCATACCAAAGTTATAACAACTTTAACATTTTTTATATTGAAGGTCACAGTGACCTTGACCTTCAAATGAATGACCTTGAAATGACCAGTGGTCATCTGTTAATCCTGGCCAACCTTCATGTCAAGTTTGAAGACTCTAGGTCCAAGCATACCAAAGTTATACCATGAAATAAGAACTTTAACATTTTCGAGCACGCCGCCACCCCGCCCGCCCGCCCGCCCCCCCGCCCGCCCGACAACATCAATCTATAAGCCGAGATTTTTTCGAAAAAAATCCGGCTAATAAAAGTAATCCCTTAAAAATACATAAGACTTAATACAAACAATAAAACATTTATATACCTCAATATAATTTCATGCCGTCTCAAAAATCATAAGCTCTCGACATCCTAATTCTTCACTAATCCCTGACCCATTGCCGCCCCAAAAAAGCAAGCATGTTTTACAAATCCAGTTTTGATAATCAAAATCTTGTATGTAATGGAAAAAACAAGTATTTTCCTGACATGGTGGAAAAAAGCTATCAGCCTATTGCCCAAAGATTAACCACAACATAAGTAGTAGATTTGCTTCATTATTGCTCAATAATGGTAGTACTGTACTGTAAGATTGATAAAAGGGCAAGTGGAACTCATGAGATGCTTTTATTTACACAGGGGTTAACAGTGTCAATATAATAACAATAGCCAGATAAATGCCATTCAATGACAAACTTACAAATAAGGGAAGTAATCAATACTTAATTTGGACCAGATGGATGTGATATTATTATGCACATGAAGATGACAACAGATGATATTAGGCAAATTATGTGATCACCTTTTAAAAGAGCTCTATGGTGGTGACAAAGGGCTTTTTTTCCTTCATTAGGAAGAGCTTATATAGGCCCTTTCCGCCAAGAGAAAGGCCCCTTTCCCAAAGAGAATTTCTTTAAAATGATGTAATTTTCCCCAAATTACAAGCTAACCTTGGGAATTTTTTCCCCTTTCTCAGTTTTAACAATAATTTATACCCCCAAAATGGGTGGCCAGGTCATTTCCCCAAATCAAAAAAAAAAGCTCTATGACAAGAGAGATGGTGTCATGCTCCTTTAACTACTATAATACCTAAAGTTGATTTTGTACAACATGACCATGACCTTGCATCATAAATTTTTTTAGGGCTAGACATTCTCAAAATAGGCAATGGCTGATTTGTCTGGCTACATAATATGCCTTATAAACAATTTTTCCGTCATACCAACTTAAAGAATATTATTTCAATATTATAACATTTTTGCAATTTACGTTTATAAAAGGTGATATTTTTTTATCAACAATGGGGAATTATATCTAAAAATTACCAATAAAAGGTTTCAAATAAATAAATAATTAAAATTAACAAGACTATTGCCAAGCAATATGTGTACCCTACCGGCTCCACCATTGTCAGATTTTTTTTTTAATTTGTTGCCATAGAAATCAGAATTTTTGACGTAGGAAGAAAATTAAATAACGTGCATAATGTCCATATTTCCATCTATCCATGTTTCAAGTTAAATTAAAAAATATGAAGAACTTTTAAAGTTGTCCCAGGATCCAGAAAAGTGTGCAGGATCCACCATTTTCAGCAGTATATCTAGTCTATTTGTTGCCATAGCAACCAGAATTCTGGATGTAGGAACAAAATGAAATGACATGCATAATCTCCATATTGCCATCTGTCCATTTTTCAAGTTTCATGACAAAAATATGAAGAACTTTTAAAGTTATTGCAGGATCCAGAAAAGTGTGACAGACTGACGGACACACAGAGAGCAAACCATAAGTCCCCTTCGGTGAAACCGGTAGGGGACAAAAAGTATTTAATTAGTATTGAAACAAGAGGGCCTGAAAGGCCCAAAGTCGCTCACCTGAGATAACAAGATATTATTGACCAAGTTTCATGAAGATCGGACAATAAATGTGGCCTCTAGAGTGTTAACAAGGTTTTACTATAGCCATATAAGGAAAAATGCCCCGCCCCCTGGCGACCATGTTTTTCAACCAGCCGACATCATTTTCGAACTCGTCCAAGATATCATTGGGATGAATCTTCTGACCAAGTTTCATGACGATCGGACAATAAATGTGGCCTCTAAAGTGTAAACAAGATTTTGTTAGAGCCATATAAGGAAAAATGCCCCTCCCCTTGGCAGCCATGTATTTCAAGCAAACGTAACCATTTTCGAACTCATCCAAGATATCATTAAAACCAATCTTCTGACCAAATTTCATGGAGATTGGACAATAAATGTGGCCTCTAAAGAGTGAACAAGGCAAATGTTGACGTTGCACAATGGACAACGGACGACAGAAAAAAGGCGATCACATAAGCTCACCATGAGCACGTTGTGCTCAGGTGAGCTAAAAAAATAAACAACACCAATTTCCCAAATTTTGGAATTTAAACAAACAACAACACAATTTTTTCCTTCTTCATAAGGCCAGGGCCAAACAATTCCAAAAATGGTGAAAAATAACCTATGGTTTACATAAATTATTGTCTTGTCTGTAGATGACTTACCAGTTGTTGAGCTCATTAATAAGATATGCTATGTTGCCATTCACATCCAGTTGCATGCAGTTCTCATTCAAGCCACACATTGTGCTACACTTTGTGCTACACTTTGTGCTACACTTTGTCAGTGACTGCTTCTTATCCCTGTCACAAATCAACGTTAACATCCCCAGCAACACATCCATCTTGGATCTGCTGGTCGACATACAGGCAGAGTAATTTTTAATATCACAGAAATAGATTGGGTCAGTCTTAAAGTTGTTCTTGCAGATTTCTTAAACAAACTTATCCAGCTACGAGTAAAGCTACATATTTGATTTCCATCTATTACTGGGCCACACACTTATCTGTCTATGAGCAAAGAATTTTTTTTAATTCCCAACTATCCAACTACTACAGGCACACAATATTCAATAACGTTATAGCCCATAAAAATTCAGAGTCTGGTTACGACTGGGTACGGCCGGATTGTAAAGGCTACACGTTTGTTTTTCATAAATACACAATCGTTCAAAAGCTACTGAAGTAAGCAATTCAGTGACCCAACTTCTTTGAAAGAAAACGTTCAACATCACGTCATATCAACATTTAATACACAACACTTTGAACCGATTTCTCCGAGGTCCATGTCCCAAATAAACAACACAATAAAACATACTGAACATTAGAAGTTTATCGGAGCATAATCTCACCACCTTCAAGCTTTAACAAGCATTTTGCACAAACTACATGCATGACAGTCATGCAGTCGTTTGATTCACTCAGTTGAACTATTAATTAACTTCCCCAAGTGGAAACCAATGCACCGAGCCACTTAACTGCTGCTTTGTAAATAATTGATTGTCTTGCACTTGTAGCATAACTACATTATTCAAGTGACACCAGTAAGCACAATAGTAAAATGCACAGTCACATTCTCTGTAAATCAAGCTATTAGTTTTTCAAACAAGTATACCACCACAAAGGAGTATTTTCCCAACAGAAGCAGCCTTAACTCTACAATCCCGGTCTTTGATCCATGCTTATTCTACTGCCAGTGTTTAATTCAGCATGGACTGTAAACACTCAGTGAACTGTGAACTGTAAACACCCTGCTGTAAACGCTTAGATCAATATTTTTCACCTAACTCATGTACTTTAACTAACAAGTGTATGTGTACGTTAAATAGTCCAGTCGCCTGCCTGTGTCCTTCACCCCCAATATTATTGGATATTACAGCATCCGCTACACCACTGAACATACACACACCTCATGTATGATTTACTATATCTCTATATCCTAGTTAAACCACTACCAATACAGTCAGCGACCTGTCAATAAACTATGAAAAACTCAACAACTATTCACGTTTGATAGCTTCATAAAATTAGGCCATTAACTCTTTGCATGCTGGGAAATTTGTTGTCTGCTAAAATGTTGTCTGCTGAATTTCTACAATAAGCATTTTCTTCGATTTTTTTCCAAAGAATACTATCAGAATAGCAAACAATTTGGATCCTGTGGCATCTCATCTGGATCCAAACTTTTTGCAAAGGCCTTTAAAATTAGGTTCCAGCACTGAAAGAGTTAACCAATACAGTCAGTTACCTGTCAATAAACTATGAAGAACTCAACAACTGTTAATGTCTGACAGCTTCATAAAATTAGGCAGTTAAAAGGTAACCGGTTCCCACTAACATTTGAGTCAGTTGGGTTTATGGAAACAAACAACTTTTTCTTGCACCTTTAGTGGTAACATAACATGTTTACAATAATGCAAATCAAACTAATTAAAAATCTTATGTGCAGCTGAAAATGATTGGTTATTCACAGACATGGATTCATGCAGGTTTTTTTTCCCTTCTTTAACAAGGGTGTCATAAAGGCCCCTTCACCAATAAGAAAAAGGCCCCTTCCCTACAGAAAATGTCTTTAAAATGAAGCAATTTTTTACACAAATTTCCTGCTTACTTTGGGAAATATTTCCCCCTTTCTTGACTGTCTTGATTTTTTTTCCCACCCAAATGGAAGGCCAGGCCCTTTTCCCAAATCAAGAAACAAAATCCTGAATTATGTATGGGTGAGACCAGGGTTCTATATCATGTAAACAATCTATTCAGTAGAGACATAACAAGCCTAAATTTAGGTCTAAGGTCGGGGGGGGGGGTCAATGAAAGTTCAATGACCTTTACAGACCATAAACAAGTCCTCACAGTGCATCATAATTCTCAGGGTATTGTCAAGTAAACTAATGTTGTTTGAATAATTATCATAATTTTTGGATGTTCTACTTTTATGCCAATTTACACACAGAATGTTCAATTACAACAACAACTTTAGGACGAAGGGAGAGTTTAATGGTTTGAAGGCATTTGTATATGGTACAAGTTTTATGATTTTGGAAATACATATAACAACAACAGCAAAGTCAGCAACAATGAATTTTTTTTATTGCTTTTTGCCAGTGCACATGATTGAAAAAAACACAACATTTAAGTTGTGAAACCTGATTTCTTTACTTTGAATATGGAGTACCAGTTTTCTTGTGTGTTACAACCCTCAGGCATTCATAAATTGTTAAAAGATCAAATATGCAGACTGCACAGGCTAATCTGAGACGACACCATACTCACATGCATTAAACCCCATTTTTCCAGAGCAATACTCAGTGTTGTTCAATTTCTTTGAGCCTGTACTCAATGCTGAGAAATGGAACAATGTGTCTAACCCTTTACATGCTGGGAAATTTGTCGTCTGCTTAAATGTTGTCTGCTGAATTTCTAAAATAAGCATTTTCTTACATTTTTTTCAAAGAATACTATCAGAATAGCAAACAGTTTGAATCCTGATGAGACGCCACGTTCTGTGGCGTCTCATCAGGATCCAAACTGTTTGCACAGGCCTTCAAAATTCGGTTCCAGCACTGAAAGAGCTTATCTAGGAGCAATACCTCCAGCATGAACCAGTAGCAATTACCTTGGCATACCTTGATGCCTTGACCTCAACCAAGGGGTCAGGCTGAAAACAGCTGACTGCATGGGGAGCATTTCATGATATAAACTCTCAGAGACAAACAGGAAAACAAGAAAGGTCATTCACCTTCAAACCCCTAAAGTGGGGAGCATTTTATGACATAAACTTTCATTTAAAAACAGTCAAACAGGAAAGGTCATTCAACTTCAAACCGTTAATAACACACATGTTTTTGGCAAACAAATTATTGAAGGCTGATAGTTAATCCCAGGACTATGCTGTTTATACAAGACTAGATGGTATACCCTAGACCAGTTTTCACTGAGCACTTAACCCTTTACGACTTACCAACGGCTCCATTTCCATACTGATGAGCAGCGAACAGCATAAAACCTGAACAGACTGTTCACTCGAGTTACTCGCAGGCTGTTCTGGTATTTTGCTGTTTGCACATAGCCATTTTCATTTTGCTTCTGAGTGGGAAACTATTAAGGAGTCAAAGCCAGATGATCCTCTGATAATTTTAATTGAAATATGACATACATGACAATACATTGTTTCATTCTTAATCATGTAAAACACCTATACAGCAAAGTAAACATTAACAAAATGGACCAGCTGCAAACTACAAACATTTCATTATTTCCAATGCCTCAAGAGTGTGTAGAAACCCATGTACTTTACCTGCTTTTCATGAAGATCAGAATAACCATGATTAGATTATTTGCCACCTGAAGATTTGAACAGCTGATCTAACATGTAAACAAATATCACATAGGCCTCAATAAGGTACAAGTATCAAGCTTCTCTGTACATTCCCTATAATGGACACGGACTGGTCAAAACTGGCCAAGACTGGACACAGGATTAATCCACAGTGACCGCCTCTTGAGACCGGTCAGTTGTAAAAGGTCACCAATAGTGGTAAGTTTGGACATGTGAGTGGTCTGTAGCATGTACAGTCCGCACATGTTTGGGGCAGCTGTGGCCTTGGGGGTTATAACTAGAGCTGCTGTAGGAAATGGTATTATAAATCAAGAAAAACTGCTGAGCTGAGATAACCTGTCCACTATTATAAGAGACCATTGAATGAATTTTTAGTTGAATACAAGCTTTAGACCAGACAGATATCATAATTATAGCAAATTAAGCTGCTGAGCTATGGGGTTCACTATCCACCCCCGGCGAAATGTTGTTCATGATTTCATGAACATTTCAAGCCAATCAAGAACTGTTCATGAACGGTTCTGAAAAAGTTCCTGAGCTTGGTTCATGAACTTTTGGACATGAACTGTTCTTAAGACATGTTCATGAACTGTTTATGAATTATTGTTGAACATTTCAAAGTTCATGAACAGTTCTTCATCTAACCATAAATACTTAGTGATGAACATTTCATGCACAAGTATTTCTAATGACTTTTCTGAGACAGACTTTAAGGATCCATCATGAAAAATTCATGAATTCCTTTGTGTTGGATGTTTCATACATATTTTTGAAAGTAATATTGAAATGTCTAGCATACAAATCTTGTAGATTTGTGAAACCTGTGAAGTTAGTATGAAAATGCATAGTACTTTCACCACTGTAAGTTAGAGTTCTTGACCTGTTCTAGAGAATTTTAAGAACATTTGTACAAGAACTGTTCAAGAACTACCTTCAGGAACACTTCAATAACTTTTTAAGGACCTTTCCTGTTCTTGAATTATTCTTAAACTATTCTTGAACACTTTAAGAACTTTTTTGAACAACATGTTTCCTTCTGATGTTCTTAAATAGGTCTACACAATGTTTTTGAACGTATGATGGACTTTTTAAGAATCCAATATGTTCTTAAAAGGATCTGTCATTGTTCTTGGGAGACTTAAAAGACAAGTTTAAGAACGTTTTAAGGACATCTTATTTCAAGAACAGTTTAAGATGATATCAAGAACTCAATGTACATTGCATTGCTGTTTTTACAAAGAAAGAATATTGTGTGCACAGGAAGTTGAAACGGAAGGCACATGGTTTATGTTATATTTGAAAATGTAAGTCTTTAATAAATTACCGGCTGAACTGATCAGCCATTGGTTCCATTTCAAGTTCTTTGGCACTGTAAGTGTAACCATTTCAGGGAAACCATTGATTAGTAAATGATTCTTGAACTGAAAATGAGACTATTCATAATCAATACATGAATTATTCATGAACATATAGTGCAAAGTTGTATTATGAAATTTAAAGAGTATTATTAAACCACTTGTATCTCAGTTATTAGTGTTATATTTAAATTATTGTTATATGTTGCTATCAATATGTTAAGTGCTAATACAAGACTTGTTTCTTCTTACCCTGACCTGTTTGTTGAGCTTTAGTAACACTTATGATAACCTTTGCAAAATTGACAAATTCTTGTTCATGAATAGTTCATGAACACTTCATGCCACCTCAGTTCATGAACTCTTGAAGAAATATGGTTCATGAACTATTCACTTACAGTTCGTGAACAGAAAATGAGCCATTGAAAAATAGAAGGGAAATGTTCATGAACTGTTCGTGAACAGCAAAACCCTGAAGAATTTTTCAAGAATTGTGTTGTTCATGAACTGTTCAAGAACACTTCATGCCATTGATGTTCATGAATAGTTCATGAACATTTCATGCCATAATGGTTCAAGAATAGTTCATGAACACTTCATGCCACACGGGTTCAAGAATAGTTCATGAACACTTCATGCAATAAGGGTTCAAGAATAGTTCATGAACACTTCATGCAATTAGGTTTCAAGAATATTTCATGAACACTTCATGCCATTAGTGTTCATGAACAGTTCATGAACTAAAATTTCTAGAAATTTTCACAGACATGGCTCATTTTCTGTTCAAGAACTATTCGTGAACAGTTCATGAACTCAGTTCACGAACAGTTCATGAACTGTTCACGAAAAATTCGTAAACTGCAGAACAACATTTCGCAGGGGAAGAAAAAGGTAGACAACTAAACAAAATATTATTTTTGGTTCAGAGGACTCAAAGGAAGTGTTTAACCTGGTTTTATGCTGTTTGCACATAGCCATTTTTTTTTTGCCTCTGAGTGGGAAAGGGTTAACTCTCTCAGTGCGGGAACCAAATTTTGAAGGCCTTTGCAAACAGTTTGGATCCAGATGAGACGCCACAGAACGTGGCGTCTCATCAGGATCCAAACTGTTTGCTATTCTGATAGTATTCTTTGAACAAAATCAAAGAGAATGCTTATTTTAGAAATTCAGCAGACCACATTTTAGCAGACGACAAATTTCCCAGCATGCAAAGGGTTAATATCATGCTCAGAGCTCTGACATTCACTATCAAAGAATAGCATAGAAAACTGAACAAAAGATTTGGCTGAGGGAAGTTTAATGTTAAAACTTGCCATCAGCAAGGTCATTATACTAATATTGTTGTGAACTCCTAAAGCCCTTTCCCCTTTCAAAAATGTCTGACCCACCAAAACCTGTAGGACTGAAGTAAAACTTTGTATATTACTCATATCTATAATTGCCCTTCATAAATATTACAGGTTGCTCTGGATGATGGACAAACCATTGAAGAACACAAAAATACCCTCTGTTAAACTGGTGTTCGGGTCAATCTTGTAATGTCCAATTATTACAACACAAGAATTACATTTTTTCATAAATTGTACGCAGTAGAGCAAGAAATTACTTATTGATATGGAAAATAATGACCATCTCTAGCCCTTTCACTGCGGGAACCGAATTTTGAAGGCCTTTGCAAACAGTTTAGATCAAGATGAGACACCACAGATTACGTGGCCTCTCATCAGGATCCAAACTGTTTGCTATTCTGATAATATTCTTTGAAAAAAAATCGCAAAAAATGCTAATTTAAAAAAATTCAGCAGACGACATTTTAGCAGACGACAAATTTCCCAGCATGCAAAGGGTTAGGCTATTGAGTATTTCCCAGAGTAGAAACTTCCTAACAAATGTGGCATCCCCTCTCATGGTAATTTCTTTTCTCAAGATCAGATATTTCAGGATTTCACTCACCTAGCAATAATTTTTAATTATTTACAACGTTGCTTTTCATGTCTCTACTGTACCGAATTCATCAGCAAATGAGACCATGTACACAAACAGCTGACAATTCAACTTGCGCAGTTGAGTCGTGTTCTGAGAAAACTGGGCATAATGCATGTGCATAAAGTGTCGTCCCAGATTAGACTGTGCAGTCCGCACAGGCTAATCAGGGACGACACTTTCTGCCTATATTGGATTTTTGCTAAGAAGAGACTTCATTTAAATGAAAAATGTCAAAAGAGCGGAAAGTGTCATCCCTGATAAGCCTGTGCAGACTGCACAGGCTAATCTGGGACGACACTTTACGCACATGCATTATGCCCAGTTTTCTCAGAACGGGACTCAGTAAAACAAATCATTCAAGAAAGGTCAAAGAAGTTTGCAACATTATCATGATGCTCTTAATGACCTGTGTCATGCAGAAATGGGCCCTAAGCCATGTGCGGGCACCTTAGCTCCAGGCCAGCCTGCGCATACGCACTGTCTGGGCAGCAGCAATGCAGTCCACTCAAGAGACCAAGAACCCTTTACTGACTTTAAAGCACAGTGTAGCTCCTGCGCTGGGCCACATTTTGCACAAGAACATTTTTTGCGTGACTCAAAATTAACCCAGTGGACTCTCCCGTCCTTCAGAATTGGATCAATTTATTTCCAAAATAAGGGATGTCTAGTAAATTTTATTTCTATACTTAGAATATTTCTTAGAGAAATTCCTTTAAGCAAACAGCGCAGACCCAGATGAGACGCCGCATCATGCAGCATCTCATCTGGGTTTACGCTGTTTGCCAAGGCATTTTTTCTAGACGCTAGGCATCAATGGGTTAATGGTAGTTAATTTATGGATGCAATGAAGAGGAGAAATATATCAATGATTCATTCTGCGCTATATAGTATACATTAATCACCACTATCATTATTATGGAATATTTAACTGTTATGATGTTCATATTTTAATAAAAGCTACAAACTTTATGTCCTGTTATGTCAATCATAAAATCATATAAATTTTGGACCAATAAAATTGCCTGCATAATATTACATGTACCACATTATTTTTTTACATTAATAGTGAATAACACTTCTGTGAAAACACACACGTGAGGGACATAAAGGCACACTTCTGCATTTCCTGATCAATAATTTCCTAATCAGATTTGAAAATGTCAATTAAATCTGGAAAAATCAGGTAGCAAAATACTTCTTTGATTATAATAACCAGAGCTTTATGCTCACTCAGTTAAGTAGAGCATGAAGTACAGTAGAGCACAGAAAATCAATATGCATGACAGAGGAAAACACATGAAACACAGGCAAAACTTGTCTACATCCAATGCAACTTCAGTCAGTTTCATGGAAAAATCCATCAATTAACAAATTCCTAGAAGACCATCAAAATTTTATTGAAATTGATTATCATCACAGTTCAGTGCTGCACATGCTTCAACTTAATTAAATTGCTTCACACTTGAAAAGACAACTTAATCTATGGTAATATTGTCGATGCATTACAATACATATAAATATATGCCCAATTAGGTTGAAAACTTGCTAAAGTGGGGGGAGAATGACTCAGAAGTTCTTTACAGAGACACCTCCTGTTATGTTTACCAAACATCAAGTGGATGATCCTTCAACTAATTGCTTTCTTATTTAGCCCACTTGATTTGGAAAACACATCAAAAGAGAACCTCCCAAATGTATCCCATGTGACTCACATGAGATTTAAGTGGTGTTCCTGTTAACGCCCCATTGGAATCTATAAACATATGATGCATATGTGCAGCATTCTGAGAAAATGGGGCTTAATGCATGCACGTACAATTGTGTACATTAAAGATAAGCGTGTACAATCAGCAAAGGCTAATCCAGTCCTACTCGGTTACTCCTTTCTCCATAGATTCAATAAGATCAGGGCTAATCTATTTAACTGTGTAGGGGTCATTATCAAAGTGGTGTGAAGCGCTGATCACTGTTGAAAGTGATAACAAGAGGGGATTTATTGGCCATATCTAATTACAAGATACTGGTGTAGAATGCTGAGACTTCAGAGGGTTTTAAACATTGCTCACACACTAAATGAATAATTTGATTGTAGAAAAATACAGGAGCATGCATTTTAATAGGTATCAAAGAGTTAATTAATATTAAATAACTAAAGCACATTTTAATAAAGAGCATCGTGCTTGTATTTGAATGATGGATTAAAATAAAATAAAAAACAGATCAAAACTTGTACATAGTTTATTATTGAATTTACAACATGTTAATTAAACTATGTTATGTAAAGTATATGAATATGCGAATAGTATGTAATGATCTCAGAGCATAATTATAATTATGTTATATAAAATTATAATGCAGATATTTTTTATTACACATAATTATCAAATTATTCAGAAGTAAGCAATTGAATATTCCTTATTTTTTCAATGTACATCTATTAATGTTCATATAAACAAGTTGAAATAGCATTAATAGTATGCCACATAAACTCTATAGAATTCTTGTCAATTTATAATAATAGAATGATAAGTTGCTGTATACATTTATATTTAGTACTGTCATGATTGTAACCCAAACTTTTCTTGCAAGGACATTTCATGGAAAAAAAACATTAATTTATACACCAAATACCAAATTCACCTTTGTAATTCACATAATAAATGTTCACATAATATACATAACGGGTAACCATGTTACTAATCAGTAAGTTAAAAAAACAATTTTTTTAATAAACAACTTTACAGGACTATCAGCATGAGTATCCAGCATGATATTTGCTAGTGGAGTGTTGAACTTAAATTATATAATTAAATGAATTAATTAGATGTAGTATCCTGTGGTTGATAAATATTAAATACCAAAATGTCCCAACTTAAAGTCTTATCAACATGAATTTTGCATTGATCTACTTCAAACATATTATCCATCTGTGCACTGGTTCATTAAACATCATGTTTCTTTCTGAAAAACAAGAACAATACTTTATTGTTTGAAATTCTTCTCTGTAAAATAACAGCATGCTTGTATTTGTGTACACTTATTTTTTAATATGTAACCACTTACACAAATTGTACATCTATTCAGATTCAAGACATAAATTCCAACACTATGTAGGCTAGATACATAAAGTCAGTCGAAAGGTTTCGCCGTTATACGGTACCTGATCATTTAGATTTTAATAATGATTAATACTAACGATAACTAACATTATGTATAAACTTATCGATATCATGTGTTCGAACCCTTACAACTTCCTACACAATCAAAATAAAACATTATGTATTTCAGAATTAAAGTAAAATGTTATTATGCAGCATAAGGCTTCAAAATTTGAAAGCAACATTTTTGCTATTGTAGGCATATATGACGGTATCTCCTTCTCTCATAAATGCATTTCAAAGAAACATATTTTCCTCCAGCTTTCTTCAGTAAACTCATTTTTGCAAAATGAATTTAATGTTGTAATGCCACATTCCTCAATTTTAAGTTCCGACAAAAGAACTTTAGATAGAAAATCAGCATTAACTAAATGTTTGTATATCTCTTTTGTAGATGTAATGGGGGTTTCCTCTGACTCTTTAACTAATATCCCCTTAATTTCTTCGTAACCTGTCTACACACTTCATGTGTGTCGCGATATGACATACAGTATCGCACTATATGCTCTCCAGTTTAAATAAAGGTTTTCCTTCAACACTTTTTACACTGTGATCTGTTCCTTTTAACCAACTGAAAATGTTGCCACTTTTAATTGCTGGTTCATCTCCACACTTATTGTTTTTTAGAAATGCTTTGAACTCATCAAAGATAATATATTCTGAATCAGTTTCGTCAAAAACTATTCTAAGTTACCTCAGTGATGGAATATGAAAAGTCATTTTGGTTCTCAATCTGAAAAAGTAAAGAAAACTATCTTTTAAAATCATAATAACTTCTTTAAGTTTTAATTTCAATCATTTCATATTACATGTGCGGTGCTTGTTACATGTCAAATGTAAAATCTAACAAAGGTGAACATAAAATTATTTTACTAACAAATTTCAAGCTTACCTGTTTTATAAATATAAAATATCAAAATAAATGTTGTATTGGCTATGAATATTTGGCACAACTGATAATTACACTGGTCGATAACTCTCTGAAACATGTTGCAGCATATTCAGATTTGGCCAGATATAACACCTGGGTTCATTTATTATCGCCAAGCAGGCTGTTGTCAGCCTGACAGGGGAGTGTGCTTTATGACCACAGAACAGTTAACACTAATTAGTTCTGCTGATAAGCCGAGGCTAAAATCTAGCCGTCCTGGGAGTAACTGAGTAGGACTGAATCAGGGACAAAAATGTTTGCCATATACAACAACTGGAGTAGCACAAGTGAAATAGGTCCTTGAACTTGCTGTTGCAGAGTTCAGTGTGTATAGTTTAACAATATTAAGCCAGCAAATATCCACTTGTGATGTGATAGCATGACTACACTATAGTATATGGTGCAGTGTACAGTGCCACACTCATGACTACACTATAGTATATGGTGCAGTGTACAGTGCCACACTCATGACTACACTATAGTATATGGTGCAGTGTACAGTGCCACACTCATGACTACACTATAGTATATGGTGCAGTGTACAGTGCCACACTCATGACTACACTATAGTATATGGTGCAGTGTACAGTGCCACACTCATGACTACACTATAGTATATGGTGCAGTGTATAGTGCCACACTCATGACTACACTATAGTATATGGAGCAGTGTACAGTGCCACACTCATGACTACACTATAGTATATGGAGCAGTGTACAGTGCCACACTCATGACTACACTATAGTATATGGAGCAGTGTACAGTGCCACACTCATGACTACACTATAGTATATGGTGCAGTGTATAGTGCCACACTCATGACTACACTATAGTATATGGAGCAGTGTACAGTGCCACACTCATGACTACACTATAGTATATGGAGCAGTGTACAGTGCCACACTCATGACTACACTATAGTATATGGTGCAGTGTACAGTGCCACACTCATGACTACACTATAGTATATGGTGCAGTGTACAGTGCCACACTCATGACTACACTATAGTATATGGTGCAGTGTACAGTGCCACACTCATGACTACACTATAGTATATGGTGCAGTGTACAGTGCCACACTCATGACTACACTATAGTATATGGTGCAGTGTACAGTGCCACACTCATGACTACACTATAGTATATGGTACAGTGTACAGTGCCACACTCATGACTACACTATAGTATATGGTGCAGTGTATAGTGCCACACTCATGACTACACTATAGTATATGGTGCAGTGTACAGTGCCACACTCATGACTACACTATAGTATATGGTGCAGTGTACAGTGCCACACTCATGACTACACTATAGTATATGGAGCAGTGTACAGTGCCACACTCATGACTACACTATAGTATATGGAGCAGTGTACAGTGCCACACTCATGACTACACTATAGTATATGGAGCAGTGTATAGTGCCACACTCATGACTACACTATAGTATATGGTGCAGTGTACAGTGCCACACTCATGACTACACTATAGTATATGGAGCAGTGTACAGTGCCACACTCATGACTACACTATAGTATATGGTGCAGTGTACAGTGCCACACTCATGACTACACTATAGTATATGGTGCAGTGTATAGTGCCACACTCATGACTACACTATAGTATATGGTGCAGTGTATAGTGCCACACTCATGACTACACTATAGTATATGGTGCAGTGTATAGTGCCACACTCATGACTACACTATAGTATATGGAGCAGTGTACAGTGCCACACTCATGACTACACTATAGTATATGGTGCAGTGTACAGTGCCACACTCATGACTACACTATAGTATATGGTGCAGTGTACAGTGCCACACTCATGACTACACTATAGTATATGGTGCAGTGTACAGTGCCACACTCATGACTACACTATAGTATATGGTACAGTGTACAGTGCCACACTCATGACTACACTATAGTATATGGTGCAGTGTACAGTGCCACACTCATGACTACACTATAGTATATGGTACAGTGTACAGTGCCACACTCATGACTACACTATAGTATATGGTGCAGTGTATAGTGCCACACTCATGACTACACTATAGTATATGGTGCAGTGTACAGTGCCACACTCATGACTACACTATAGTATATGGTGCAGTGTACAGTGCCACACTCATGACTACACTATAGTATATGGAGCAGTGTACAGTGCCACACTCATGACTACACTATAGTATATGGAGCAGTGTACAGTGCCACACTCATGACTACACTATAGTATATGGAGCAGTGTATAGTGCCACACTCATGACTACACTATAGTATATGGTGCAGTGTACAGTGCCACACTCATGACTACACTATAGTATATGGAGCAGTGTACAGTGCCACACTCATGACTACACTATAGTATATGGTGCAGTGTACAGTGCCACACTCATGACTACACTATAGTATATGGTGCAGTGTATAGTGCCACACTCATGACTACACTATAGTATATGGTGCAGTGTATAGTGCCACACTCATGACTACACTATAGTATATGGTGCAGTGTATAGTGCCACACTCATGACTACACTATAGTATATGGTGCAGTGTACAGTGCCACACTCATGACTACACTATAGTATATGGTGCAGTGTACAGTGCCACACTCATGACTACACTATAGTATATGGAGCAGTGTACAGTGCCACACTCATGACTACACTATAGTATATGGTGCAGTGTACAGTGCCACACTCATGACTACACTATAGTATATGGTGCAGTGTATAGTGCCACACTCATGACTACACTATAGTATATGGAGCAGTGTACAGTGCCACACTCATGACTACACTATAGTATATGGAGCAGTGTACAGTGCCACACTCATGACTACACTATAGTATATGGTGCAGTGTACAGTGCCACACTCATGACTACACTATAGTATATGGTGCAGTGTACAGTGCCACACTCATGACTACACTATAGTATATGGTGCAGTGTACAGTGCCACACTCATGACTACACTATAGTATATGGTACAGTGTACAGTGCCACACTCATGACTACACTATAGTATATGGTGCAGTGTACAGTGCCACACTCATGACTACACTATAGTATATGGTACAGTGTACAGTGCCACACTCATGACTACACTATAGTATATGGTGCAGTGTATAGTGCCACACTCATGACTACACTATAGTATATGGTGCAGTGTACAGTGCCACACTCATGACTACACTATAGTATATGGTGCAGTGTACAGTGCCACACTCATGACTACACTATAGTATATGGAGCAGTGTACAGTGCCACACTCATGACTACACTATAGTATATGGAGCAGTGTACAGTGCCACACTCATGACTACACTATAGTATATGGAGCAGTGTATAGTGCCACACTCATGACTACACTATAGTATATGGTGCAGTGTACAGTGCCACACTCATGACTACACTATAGTATATGGAGCAGTGTACAGTGCCACACTCATGACTACACTATAGTATATGGTGCAGTGTACAGTGCCACACTCATGACTACACTATAGTATATGGTGCAGTGTATAGTGCCACACTCATGACTACACTATAGTATATGGTGCAGTGTATAGTGCCACACTCATGACTACACTATAGTATATGGTGCAGTGTATAGTGCCACACTCATGACTACACTATAGTATATGGTGCAGTGTACAGTGCCACACTCATGACTACACTATAGTATATGGTGCAGTGTACAGTGCCACACTCATGACTACACTATAGTATATGGAGCAGTGTACAGTGCCACACTCATGACTACACTATAGTATATGGTGCAGTGTACAGTGCCACACTCATGACTACACTATAGTATATGGTGCAGTGTATAGTGCCACACTCATGACTACACTATAGTATATGGAGCAGTGTACAGTGCCACACTCATGACTACACTATAGTATATGGTACAGTGTACAGTGCCACACTCATGACTACACTATAGTATATGGTGCAGTGTACAGTGCCACACTCATGACTACACTATAGTATATGGTGCAGTGTATAGTGCCACACTCATGACTACACTATAGTATATGGAGCAGTGTATAGTGCCACACTCATGACTACACTATAGTATATGGCGCAGTGTACAGTGCCACACTCATGACTACACTATAGTATATGGAGCAGTGTACAGTGCCACACTCATGACTACACTATAGTATATGGTGCAGTGTATAGTGCCACACTCATGACTACACTATAGTATATGGAGCAGTGTACAGTGCCACACTCATGACTACACTATAGTATATGGAGCAGTGTACAGTGCCACACTCATGACTACACTATAGTATATGGCGCAGTGTACAGTGCCACACTCATGACTACACTATAGTATATGGAGCAGTGTACAGTGCCACACTCATGACTACACTATAGTATATGGCGCAGTGTACAGTGCCACACTCATGACTACACTATAGTATATGGCGCAGTGTATAGTGCCACACTCATGACTACACTATAGTATATGGTGCAGTGTACAGTGCCACACTCATGACTACACTATAGTATATGGCGCAGTGTATAGTGCCACACTCATGACTACACTATAGTATATGGCGCAGTGTACAGTGCCACACTCATGACTACACTATAGTATATGGAGCAGTGTATAGTGCCACACTCATGACTACACTATAGTATATGGTGCAGTGTACAGTGCCACACTCATGACTACACTATAGTATATGGAGCAGTGTATAGTGCCACACTCATGACTACACTATAGTATATGGCGCAGTGTACAGTGCCACACTCATGACTACACTATAGTATATGGCGCAGTGTATAGTGCCACACTCATGACTACACTATAGTATATGGCGCAGTGTATAGTGCCACACTCATGACTACACTATAGTATATGGTGCAGTGTACAGTGCCACACTCATGACTACACTATAGTATATGGTGCAGTGTACAGTGCCACACTCATGACTACACTATAGTATATGGAGCAGTGTATAGTGCCACACTCATGACTACACTATAGTATATGGTGCAGTGTACAGTGCCACACTCATGACTACACTATAGTATATGGAGCAGTGTATAGTGCCACACTCATGACTACACTATAGTATATGGTGCAGTGTACAGTGCCACACTCATGACTACACTATAGTATATGGCGCAGTGTATAGTGCCACACTCATGACTACACTATAGTATATGGTGCAGTGTACAGTGCCACACTCATGACTACACTATAGTATATGGAGCAGTGTATAGTGCCACACTCATGACTACACTATAGTATATGGAGCAGTGTATAGTGCCACACTCATGACTACACTATAGTATATGGTGCAGTGTATAGTGCCACACTCATGACTACACTATAGTATATGGCGCAGTGTATAGTGCCACACTCATGACTACACTATAGTATATGGCGCAGTGTATAGTGCCACACTCATGACTACACTATAGTATATGGCGCAGTGTATAGTGCCACACTCATGACTACACTATAGTATATGGAGCAGTGTACAGTGCCACACTCATGACTACACTATAGTATATGGCGCAGTGTATAGTGCCACACTCATGACTACACTATAGTATATGGTGCAGTGTATAGTGCCACACTCATGACTACACTATAGTATATGGCGCAGTGTATAGTGCCACACTCATGACTACACTATAGTATATGGCGCAGTGTATAGTGCCACACTCATGACACCTATGTCCTGTACCTGGGACACTAGTACACCTAACTGGTATTTGAGGAAGAGTGCAGCCCTGATCAGCGCAAACAAATGTGACACAGTTGCTACTCAATGTATCTTCAAATGTATGGCATTGCTATATTATCATTTTGCAAATCGCTAGCCTAGTTGTGAGTCCAATTGTAACGCAGGCCTGCTATCGGTCACAATCACGGTCCCAATCACGTTGCATACATGTGCCTCTCTCTTGGGAAAACAAAGTTTAACACATGTGTGAGTAAAGTGTCATCCTAGATTTGCCTTTGCAGTCCACTTTTCTAATCTAGGAACAACAGTTACTGCCTGAAGTGGAATTTTGCCACGAAGAAAGGGCTTCCTTAAAAAAAAAGTACAATGAAAGGGAAAAGTGTCATCCCTAATTAGCCTGTGCACAGCGAAATCTGGGACAACACTTTAACCCTTCACCCCTTAGATACGTATTTTGACTAATTTGTAGTCCCTTAGAAAGTTACATTTAATTAATAAAAACCTTTCTTACCAGATTCAAGTTTTTAAGGCTTCATCTCCAACCCTTATATACTGATGAGCAGCAAACAGTATAAAACCTGAACAGACTGCGAGTAACTCGCAGGCTGTTCTGGTTTTATGCTGTTTGCACCTAGCCATTTCACTTTGCATCTGAGTGGGAGAGGGGAAATCACATGCCTTGATGCCTTTCACACAGCAATGCTCATTAAACCTTTGCATGCTGGGAAATGTGTCGTCTGCTAAAATGTTGTCTGCTGAATTTTTAAAATTAGCATTTTCTGCGATTTTTTTCAAAGAATACTATCAGAATATCAAACAGTTTGGCGTCTAATCTGTGGGGTCTAATCTGGATTCAAACTGTTTGCAAAGGCCTTCAAAATTCGGTAATCCAGCACTGAAAGGGTTATATCAGTTCACAGTGAAATACGCTCAACAAGCACAGCAAACCTTTTCATAACAAAAATATATTGCCCCTGAAAAATAAGTCAAACAACTGTTACTTTTTTTCTCCTCAACTATATGCACTAATGATCTTTTCAGTTCCATATTCAAGCAAAGCCAACCATTTCATAACAACAAAATAATGCTACTTATAAATAATAGAAAACAACTATTTCTTTATTGCGTAACTATTCAACTTCATGCGCTAATGAACACATACATTAAACCCAGCTGCATCTAGAGCAATGTAAAGGCCGATTGTTAATGCACAAGTTGACATGCACTAGTTATGTCACCACCTGGAGAACTGTGTGCATGCCCCCAGCATTATTATGCCTTGCTCTGTACATAGCATCGTGCCAGGTTTAACAGGGACTACACTTTCGTTTTTTTGAATTTTATGGTTAAAACTTGTGCTCTTGCACTTAGCTACAATCCAGTTTGAGCTGAAACTGTTGTCCCAGATCAGCCTCTGCAATCTGCACAGGCTAATCTGAGACGACACTTAATTGTGCACATGCATTAACCCTTTGCATGCTGGGAAATTTGTCGTCTGCTGAATTTCTAAAATTAGCATTTTCTTCCAATTTTTTTCCAAAGAATACTATCAGAATAGCAAACAGTTTGGATCCAGATGAGACGCCACGTTATGTGGCGTCTCATCTGGATCCAAACTGTTTGCAAAGGCCTTCAAAATTGGGTTCCCGCACTGAAAGGGTTAACAGGATAATCTAGGACGACATTTTACGAACATGCATTAAATCCTGTTTTCCCAGAGCGAAACTCAATTAGTTTACAAGATACAACCTATTCCTATGCAGCCATGTTTTGTAACAAGTGATTCATCTGTTATGTAAAATGTAAACTCATGCAGTACAGGTTATGATTTTAACTTACATTTTCACCTTCCAAATCACCCCTTGGCAGTAATGTCGGAAACCAAAGGTGAACAATTTTTTAAAAATGCCATCCAGGTTTATTTAAGATTTACTTTATGTAATGTGTACCTAAGTAATAAGAAGTTCTTAATTTTACCCCCCCCCCCCCACCCCCTCCACAATCTGTCACTTCATAATGTTATGATAAAGTTTGTTTTGGTTGCCAGGTCAGGGTTTAGTGAAGTACACTGGCACATGTCCTATAACTGTAACACGCTTTGTAAACAAAGAAGTCGTGATATTGACATTTCAGCTATTTTATGATATTTTTAACTTTCTTCAGATGTTCCCTTCACACAGCTGAAGTTTATTTGTTCAAGTAACATTCAACCTTTAAAATAAACTATTTGTATAAGTTTGTCACACCACAAATAGATATGTACCACACATAATAATAGACCTTACCATAACTGTCATACGATTCTTAACAATAGTTATTTAAACAGAATATGGGACTTGGTTAATTCTCAGTACTTTCAATTTTATTGCACAGTACAACTAAAAACAAAAGAAATCCTTTTTTACATAAAGGAAGATAATTATATACACTGATAAAGAAGTTTAAACTTACGCTCCTGTGTCAATAATATCTAAACAAGAAACCGTCGGGGACGGGTGATGCTTCCCAAAGTTTTTTTTGTCACAATATTGCACTATATATTCAGATAAAAGGAAACGTCTTGAGGGGCATAACTTTGGACAAAATAATACGATGGATGGTTTAGCAACTAAAAAATTTCAAAGGGCCATAACTCTCTCAATAAATCATCTAACCAGAACCCACTTGGTAGTGAAGCTTCCCATAAAGTTTCATTGAATTCCGGTCATCAGTTGCTGAGAAATAGCCCGGACAATGCACTATATGTACAGTTAATGGACAATTTCAAAGGGCCATAACTCTGTGAAAAATCATCCGACCAGAACCCGCTGATAATATGCACATCTCCTCTTGGTAGTGAAGCTTCCCATAAAGTTTCATTGAATTTCGGTCATTAGTTGCTGAGAAATAGCCCGGACAAAAATTGTGCACGGACGGATGGACGGACAGACGAAGTGGCGACTATATGCTCCCCCCAAAAAAAAATTTGGGGGGGCATAATAAACCATCAATATCAAAAAGTCAAAAATGCTTGAATATATTACAAGATCACATTTGCAATTATGTCAGTACCTAATTATTTGCTTCTGGTGTATTTGTGTTACATGAGAAAATTGAAAAAAAAACTATTCATAAACCTAACAAATTAAACCAATAATACTGAAACTTAACAAAAGAAAGCAAAATAGAGGATACAAAACACAAATTTTCCGTGATTTGAAAATCAAAATCTTTAAAATTGATTTATGGCTGTCAAAACCAGGAAACTAAATGTTCTGTATTTGTGTAAATTGATCGTCCAGTAGGAAATCATGAAGAATGATCACCAAAAGTGCTTGATCATTATACAATACAACTTACAGAACATGACCTACTTTTGAATCACAAAAGACGACTAAAATCATGATCGTGACTAGGTATTATATTTAAAAGGCTTTCATATTTGAAAATATCTTTTGTTTCAATCGTATGATCATTATTATTCATACTTGCTGATTCATAAGCATGACTTAATTGGACCAAGTCTTGTGCTGTTATCTAGCAGTAAAATCTTTAAAACCATTACAACATTTTTTAAATTAATAATAACAGGCATTAATCAATACCCATAAACATGATATCCCTATAATATAGCCAACATTATTATGACTCAATGCATGTTGGCATTTGAAAACCAGCTGATGTGATCAGGTGTGGACAGAATGCTGGGCAGTTTGTTGTTATAAAAATGCAATGTAATATTCATTATTGCCTTCACCAATAAAGACTATACGATATTAAACTATGACATAAAATTAATGAAAATTGTGAATATTTTGATAAATTGTAGGCCATTAGTTCGAATCTAGGTTACTATGTCAAATCTTTAAAATGCCTTGTTACCACTCTGTATGCCACATCTATGACATGATCTTAATGAAGATTTTGAAAATGTTCAGATTATTCATCTTTACTAGATGGACTGTGCTCTGTTAGAAGGGGGTTTAATGCACGTGATTAAAGTGTTGTCCCAGATTAGCCGGTGCGAACTCCACTTTCCGCCTTAGTTGAATTTTTTCTAAGAATTTCTTTTTACGAAAAAACCCATAAAAGTGGAAGGTGTTGTTCCTGATTAGCCTGTGCAGACTGTACAGGCTTATCTGGGATGACACTTTACACACATGCATTAAACCCCCTTTTCACAGAGCGCAGCCCAAATAATAATTATTGTAGGTGATAAATCTTCACATATAATCAGGCAAAACTGTTTCAATGACAAAGACACACACTATTACAGAAGCTTCTCCTGTAGGGTGGGGCAGTACTCAGTGTCAAAGTGGTTGCCAACTTTCCCAGGAATATTTGACAGGCGTTAACATAGTTAACATATCTAGTTGTGCCTACATAAAAGGAACTGTACCTTACAACAGTCGGTACATTTTTTACTGTCACATCTGTTTCCTCTGTTTTTTTTTGTTTAGTGGTTTTTCTTGGCACATAGGAAAGCATTGTGTTCTGCAAATGTCTCGTCATAAGTGCAAAAAAAAAGAAGCAATCGTAACAACATAATGAGACAAAGATATCAACTCAGTGTATTTGTGTCTGGAAACATGTGGTTATGAGATTTTTAGTTTGCTACATTTACAGTTTCTTGGTATTTTATGTTCCATTTTACAATTTCTTTATCTTAAACTTCAATTTAATTCACTAAAATGAATCTTCTGACCAAGTTTCATGAAGATAGAACAATAAATGTGGCCTCTAGAGTGTTAACAAGAGTTTACTATAGCCATATATAGCCATATAAGGAAAAATGCCCTGCCCCTTGGCAGCCATGTTTTTCAAGCAAAGGTTACCATTTCTGAACTCATCCAAGATAATCATTGGGACAAATCTTCTGAGCAAGTTTCATGAAGATCGGAAAATAAACGTGGCCTCTAGAGTGTTAACAAGGTTTTACAATAGCCATAAAAGGAAAAATGCCCCGCACCCTGGTGGCCATGTTTTTCAACCAACCAGCATCATTTTTGAACTCGTCCAAGATATTATTGGGATGAATCTTCTTACCAAGTTTCATGAAGATCAGACAATAAATGTGGCCTCTAGAGTGTTAACAAGATTTTACTATAGCCATATATAGCCATATAAGGAAAAATGCCCCGCCCCTTGGCAGCCATGTTTTTCAAGCAAACGTTACCATTTTCAAACTCATCCAAGATACCATTGAGACCAATCTTCTGACCAAATTTCATCAAGATTGGACGATAAATGTGGCCTCTAGAGAGTTAACAAAGCAAATGTTGATGCCGCACAACGCACGACGGATAAAAGGCAATCACAAAAGCTCACCATGAGCATGTTGTGCTCAGGTCAGCTAAAAACTTGGGAACACAATTTTTCCAAATTGTGTTAAGACTATTTTATCACCAAAATGGAAGGCCGGGCCCTTTTCCAAAATCGAGAAAGAATTTCCCTGCTTGCATTATAAAAATGTTCACATTAAATACTTACAACTACCTTGTAGCTTTCTTAACAGTTTCACATACACAAGTATCAACCATTATTCTCAATCAATACAATCTGAATTGCACTAAGAAAAGAAGCTTACATCACATGCAACCCAACATTGCACAATTAGAACTTTCTACAGAACATAACCCAGTAAGTAACGCAACCAGGCATGAAAAGCAGAACAAAAACTCAATGCACTTATCTGATCTAGTTGAGTGTAACCCAGTGCAGGTGTCTATTGAAATGCATGCTTTTCCTGTTAACAAGAGCTAAAAATAGTTATACCACCTGTTACCAATGTTCATTTACCAATAGAGCAAAAGTATAATTACATAATTGGTTTCTTGTATGGTTGTGCAACCCAGGGCTTAATGCGTATACGTAAATTGATGTCCCAGATTAAATCATGCAGTCCCCACATGCTTGTCTTGACTGACACTTTATCTAAACTGAATTGTCACTTAGAAGAAACTTCCTTTTAACCAGAAATACCATAAAAGCCGAAAGGGTCATCCCTAATTAGCCCGTGCTGTTTGCATTAAGCCCAGTTTTGCAGAACAAGGCTCAATCATTCTGAGATGTTTTAGTCAAAAAAAATAGTGTCCTCTGTACAAAGCTGGAAGATAACTGCATATGGTTCTATTATTTTTCAACAGGAAACTATTAACTTCTGTTTATCGACACCCAGAACAAACAAACAATTGGACTACAAATTAATATTGACTGGTATGTTCTGCATTATTGACTGGCATGTTCTGCATTGATACATGATGGCATTAGATTATTCTGCAATATCAAATATTCAGAATTTTCATTAATTTTATGTCATAGTTTAATGTCGTATAGTCTTTATTGGTGAAGGCAATAATGAACATTACATTGCATTTTTATAACAACAAACTGCCCAGCATTCTGGTCCACACCTGATCACATCAGCTGGTTTTCATTTAAATCAAATGCAAACATGCAACGTGTCATAATAATGTTGGCTATATTATAGGGATATCATGTTTATGGGTATTGGTTAATGTCTGTTATTATTAATTTAAAAAAATGTTGTAACAGTTTTAAAGATTTTGTTGCTAGATAACAGCACAAAACTTGGTCCAATTAGATCATGCTTATGAATCAGCAAGTATGAATAATAATGATCATACGATTGAAACAAAAGATATTTTCAAATTTAAAAGCCTTTAAAATATAATACCTAGTCAATATTTTACAACTGTTTTTTGTCTACATCAAACGTTTAGCAACAGTTCCTTTTAGCTGCAATTAGAAACAAACAAGAATAAATAGCTTTATCTAATATGACCAAATCCAGGTCATTGAAATATTGAAAACGGCAGCATCTGATTTTGTGCATGTGTCGTTAAATTTTAATGCCATATTAAAACATGATTTATTAGTGTCATTTGACTCAGTCAACAACAACTTTATGATGAAGGCTTTGCATCACAAAGCATTGAAAATAAAATGCAACAGCTCAGACCAAAACTCAGTTATATCACTAATTTACGCCTTAGACTTAGGGCGGTAAAGAACTGACAAATTTTCTCAGATGCCAAACAAATGTTATAAAACATTTAGCATATTTAACTTGGAAATAATAACCTGAGAAAACCAAAGCATGACAAGAGATTTATAACTGCCCCCAAAAGAGGATTGCACATTAATGTAACGCATGAGATGAAACTAGTTGAATCGGTACAGAAATAGCAACAACAACATCAAAACAACAGATGCAGAAAACAGGCGTGGCAACAATTAATTATGCATACAGCAGTAACAACAAAGCTGATGGCACAGTGTCAAACTTGGTGTCTAAAAGAAAAAAAAAACAGAGACAATATTATGTCTTGAAACATGAATAATTGGCAGAAAAAAGTATAAAAAATGGCGCACCAAAAAGACGAGCAAAGGTACTTTTGTTGTCAGCAAACATTGTTATTTATTCTGTAATAATTATGATTCCAAGATGTCTGAATGATGATCATAGTGATGAACTTTCCATCAGAATTCGGGGACTTAAAACACGCTCAATTTGGCTACAATTCAATAAGAGTTTTATAAATAAAACTAGTTAACCTGTGGATCAAAGAAACACATTAAGATTGTTGTCTGAGATTATTTTGTGGGAAAGAAACCTATAGCCTCTTTTTATTTGGATGATTTGAAGTTACGTGCTTAAACACTCGTTATAAAAATCATCAACAAACAAGGGACAAAATTGTCACAAAACCAGGTTTTCATTGTGAAAAAAAAATCTGATAAAGGGAGAAAACTCAAACTGAACTTTTGAAATGACCAAAAAAAATTAACCCCCTTTGTAATTTTTTTTTTTTTTTTAAATCTATTTTTAGTCGTGGCGACCTTGACATTGGAGATATTGACGTGATTCTTTCGTGGGACACACCGTCCCATGATGGTGAACAAATGTGCCAAATGATTTTAAAATCTCACAATGAATGACATAGTTATGGCCAGGACAAGCTCATTTATGGCCATTTTTGACCTTTGAACTCAAAGTGTGACCTTGACCTTGGAGATATCGACGTAATTATTTCGCGCGACACACCTTCCAATGATGGTGAACAAATGTGCCAAATGATTTTAAAATCTGACGATGAACGACATAGTTATGGCTCGGACAAGCTCATTTATGGCCATTTTTGACCTTTGAACTCAAAGTGTGACCTTGACCTTGGAGATATCGACGTAATTATTTCGCGCGACACACCGTCCAATGATGGTGAACAAATGTGCCAAATGATTTTAAAATCTGACAATGAACGACATAGTTATGGCCCGGACAAGCTTATTCCGCCAGCCCGCCAGCCAGCCAGCCCGCCAGCCAGCCAGCCCGCCCGCATTCGCCAATCTAATAACCAGTTTTTTCCTTCGGAAAACCTGGTTAAAAACAACAAATTATAACATACATGTGGAGATACTTTATTACCAATGACACATTGAAAACTTCATTGTTATTGTATTTATGTTAATTATTCCCAATAAACTTATCTTTGAATTTTAATGAGACAAAAGTTAAAAACCCCTGTTAATTTGTCATTCTTGAAAAGTGGAGACTTCAATATTTACACAAAATTGATTACCAAACAGTTTCCTCAACATGAAAAGCGTTTGATCAATAACAGGACCATCATTTACAGAAGTTGTTTGAAATGGAATCCTTAAAACGCCCACTTTGGGAACAATAAAAAGTAATAATGCAACATTTTAGATTGTCCTTATTGCTTCTTTCCAGCATGGACATTTATGAATCTGCACTAGCATGTAGACAGAAAACACAACCTCCCTCTATTACATTCTCATAATAACAAAAATATAACAATCAAAATCACCAATATAATCATCATCAGCCTCATCAGTAGCAGCTACACTCCCACCACCACCATCATCAAACAATTATAGGTCCCTATTAAAAATGTAACCTTTACAATAATTTATGAAAGCACCGTATTATGTACAACAGCAGTGTTCTGCCGTGAATCTGTGCTGTTGGGGACAGGGACCCTTTAGGGTTAAAAAAGTGGGGACACAGACATATATTTGTAGCAGAATTAAATTTTCAGAAACTAATTACCTTTAACTTGCACTCTTTATTTTAATTTGCTTGATTTCTTATTACAGCCAGTCCACAGGATGTAACATTTAAACAACTTTTTAACTGTCAAACAATTGTTAACATATTTACAAAACTTTGAACAGATTTATGGTCATTGAACTTAGCATTGCGTGTCAAAGTACTTGTTCTATAATTAGAATTACGGATAGTAAAGGCGTTTTTATGCCCCCGGATTGAATGATCGGGGGTATATTGTCTTTGTCCTGTCTGTCTGTCATTCTGTCATTGTGTCATTCTGTCACCAAAACTTTAACCTTACATTAAAGTTTTGCAATAAGTTTTGAAATATTGAACATAGCAACTTGATATTTGGCATGCATGTGTATCTCATGGAGCTGCACATTTGAGTGGTGAAAGGTCAAGGTCATCCTTCAAGGTCAAAGGTAAAAAAAAGCGGCGTATTAGGGGGCATTGTGTTTCTGACAAACAATCTTGTTCTTTTTGTGCTTTATGCACAAACTGCATGTAATTTTGTTGTTGTCAAACAGTGACCAAGACAATTATCGAAGACAATTTGCTTGGATTGTACGTTTAGGGGCAGACTTTTTGTCGTCATTGCTAAACGATGTTGGGACTTGGAAAAATTCTGTTGGGGTGCTGTTATTGTTATCGTCATATTTTGCTAATTTTACTTGCCGGAGGAAAAAAACTAAAATGGATTTTGTTTTGTTCGGCCGGTCACTTTGCGCCATTTTGATAGGTGTGAAAATTTCCTTGATATCAGCTGATTGGTTCTGAAAATCTCAACTTACCATTGCAAGAAAGTGTTATTAAAGTAAATTAACCATTGGCTACACAATGATGTCACGTCCAATAAAATAATTCGTTCTAGTTACACATTCACTCGATTACTTTACCGACTTACAAATTGAATCGATAAGTTTTTATTCCTAATTCCTGTGCCCCCGCAGACCAATATACAGAAAACGGGTGGGGACAATTATTTTATTTTTGCGCCAATGACGCAAGGGCGACCACTGCAGAACACTGCACCAGATCAAATTATTAAATACAAAGTGCAATTGCTAATTCAAACTTACAAACAGTGCAATTTAGAACATTTTTAAATCTTCTGAAAGTAAAGTGCACACCTGCTTGCATTGCTTGATGAATTTTGATGAAGTATGTCTTTGCCTCTTTCAGTGCTGGAACCGAATTTTGAAGGTCTTTGCAAACAGTTTGGATCCAGATGAGACGCAACAGAACGTGTCGTCTCATTTGGATCCAAACTGTTTGCTATTCTGATATTCTTTGAAAAAAATCGAAGAAAATAATAATTTTAGAAAAACAGCAGACATCATTTTAGCAGACGACAAATGTCCCAGCATGCAAAGGGTTAATAGGACAGGTTTTTTCAGTGCACTCAAAGTAATACATTAGTTACAGTGAGAAGATTTAAATAAACTTCCATTGAAACTACTGAACTGAAATCAAAATTACGTCAAAGATCTTCTTGAAATGCAAATCCATTTGATTACATTTCTTTAAAATGTAAATTTATCTTTTCAAAAATATCTTTTTCAAATGCAAATCAATCAACTTGCTTCAGCTTGGTAACTTTAAAGACATGTTTGTATTTTTAGACATAAAAGCCTTTAAGCTTTTGCACTATTAAATTTTGCAAGGTGCCTGATGAATCAGTGGAAACAACTCTGTTTTCTTCAAATATTTTTCAAGTGAATCATAGTTACTTCCCTTTGTCAATACATACAAGGCACATTTTACCTAACATGAAGTTACTGGCATACATAAGGACAACTTGAAACACTTCAGCAATAACTGTGCAGAAATAAATATAATTATCTGGTTCAACATAGTTTGATAGCTTGTGGAGATTGACATGTGTTTCTTCTGTGGTGTAGTGGATTAGGTGTCCGCCTAACGATTGGGAGTTCGTGGGTTCACTCCCTACTCGGGGAGCGTTCTCATTATCTCCTCTATATACAACAAGTACTGGTTCTTCCCAGGAAATGGACTCGACAGTGTCCATATCTGCCTATAATCGGCCTTCCTGTAATAGTCAGCAATTGACTGTAGGAAGTACGAAGTAGAAGAAGTAAAAACAAAATGTCAAAAAGAATAATGAAAATATGGAATACACATGAAGTTCAATTTCTTACAAGCTATGGCTACATGATGATTTTCATGATTAATTACACACAAGTTTTATCTTTTAAGCAAGTCTGTGCAACTTTTCTTCAATCACAACTAAAATAACACTGTACAAAAATACACAGTCTGGCAGGTAGTTCTGGCTACCATAACTTTAAATGTCGCTTTTTATGATTTTTGACAGGCGCGACTTTAAAGTTATGGACCAACCCCATTAGGTAAGTCAGCCAGAAATTCCTGAAAAGTTGACAGTTAACAAAGACCGGTCCAAAACAGCTTTAAAATGCAGTTATTGGCCCAAATCAACCACTTGATCTGAAAAGATTGACATTTTTCACATTTAACTGATACAGTCAATCTTGTATTTAGAGACCACTAAAGGGAGTAACCAAAAGTGGTCTCTTAATAAATGGTCTTTAAATAAAAAAAGGCCATTTGGGATGAATGCGGACCTTTGATTTTAAATCCAGATATAGGATTATCTCCTTTTGACACAGCGATTTCAGCTTTTGCAATCAAATGAATCTAAATATAAACAAGAGCACCGCCTTGCGGGTGCAGACCGCTCATCTATTTTCTTTTTAAAGGTGAAGGGACTCTCATTTTCAATCACAAAGGAGGGAGGGGTGGAGTGAAGAGGGGTGTATAGTGTGGGGTTGTGGACAATTATTACATTATCTTCCAAAAAAGGGGGGGGGGGGTGATGGGGGGGTAGGATTTTTTTGGTTCAATGGTTGGACGGTATTTCAAACATAACCGTTTAAAAAAAAAAATTTGGGGGGGGGGGGGTGGGTGGGGTATAGTGTGAGGGTGTGGTGGTAATTTGTGAGATGATGTTAAAAAAAAAAAAAAAATCAAAAACAAATTCAAAAAAAAAAATTGGGGGGGGGGGTGGGGGGGTGGGGGTATAGTGTGAGGGTGTGGTGGTCATTTGTGAGATGATGTTAAAAAAAAAATAAAAAAATAGGGGGGGGGGAGGGGGGGGAGGGGGAGGGGGGGAGGGCACGGAGGATGGTTTGGGTGGAGTCTATTGTGGTATGTCAGGTAAGAGTAGTTTCGTCAAAGTATCAATCAAATGTAATCATAAATAAAGAAGTTATGGCAATTTTAGCAAAATTTAATAATTTGACCTTGAGAGTCAAGGTCATTCAAAGGTCAAGGTAAAATTCAACTTGCCAGGTACAGTAACCTCATGAAAGTATTTGAAGTTTGAAAGCAATAGCCTTGATACTTACGAAGTAAAGTGGATCGAAACACAAAATTTAACAATATATTCAAAGTTACTAAGTCAAAAAAGGGCCATAATTCCGTAACAATGACAACCAGAGTTATGCAACTTGTCCTTTTACTGTACCCTTATGATAGTTTGTGAGTGTTTCAAGTATGAAAGCAATATCTATGATACTTTAGGGGTAAAGTGGACCAAAACATAAATCTTAACCAAATTTTCAATTTTGTAAGTATAAAGGGCCCATAATTCCGTCCAAATGCCAGTCAGAGTTACATAACTTTGCCTGCACGGTCCCCTTATGATAGTTAATAATTGTTGCAAGTATGAAAGCAATAGCTTTGATACTGTGGGAATAAAGTGGACCTAAACACAAAACTTAATCAAATTTTCAATTTTCTAAGTATAAAAAGGGCACATAATTCTGTCAAAATGCCAGTCAGAGTTACAATTCTTTGCCTGCACAGTACCCTTATGATAGTTAGTAAGTGTTGCAAGTATGAAAGCAATAGCTTTGAGACTTCAGAATAAAATGGACCTAAACACAAAACTTAACCAAAATTGTCAATTTTCTAAGTATAAAAAGGGCACATAATTCTGTCAAAATGCACGCCAGAGTTATATAACTTTGCCTGCCCAGTCCCCTCATGATAGTAAGTAAGTGTACCAAGTTTGAATGCAATAGCATTGATACTTACTGAGAAAAGTGGACCTAAACGCAAAACTTAACCAAAATTTTCAATTTTCTAAGTATAAAAAGGGCACATAATTCTGTCAAAATGCACGCCAGAGTTATCTAACTTTGCCTGCCCAGTCCCCTCATGATAGTCAGTAAGTGTACCAAGTTTGAATGCAATAGCATTGATAGTTTCTGAGAAAAGTGGACCTAAATGCAAAACTTAACCGGACGCCAACGCCGACGCCAACGCCAAGGTGATGACAATAGCTCATATTTTTTTTTCAAAAAATAGATGAGCTAATAAAATGAATAAAACACTTTTTTTACTTAAAATAAGTTGTATTTGTTCTCTCTAATTCTAAATACAATTAAATGGTTTGCACGGAGAATGGGTTTTTCCGACTCCAAACTCATTCGCGATTAAATTTACATGCATTTTTACTCTTCGACACTTCTAATACATGAATTTTCTCATTTAAAGTTAATACTTTCTGTTTTGACATTTTAATTTCTGCATGTAAGCTTATATATATCTGACTTGATTATGGTACATAGGGAAATAAATAAAACACCTTGATTGAAAACTAAATAAACACGCCTGATTTGAAAATTTGCTAACAAAAACTAATAAGCATAATAACAATTACATTTTTTAATGAACAGATTTTGCTACATGCAGGGGTTTTCATCTAATTTTGGGGAAGGGCCTGGCCTTTTTTAAGGGGGGGAAAAAAGTTGCGCGAAACGTCGAATTTTAGGGAAAAAAATCGTGCGAAAAGCCAAATTTTTGGGAAAATAAGGAAAGTCTAAAATAATCAATTTAACATATTTTACTGTTTTTAAAACAAATTCAAGGCAACTGATAATTTAATTATGCAATAGTTTTATATTTTCTACAGTGGATCAGGTTAATATGTATTTAAAGGTAAAAAAAAATAAAATAAAAAATTTTGAGGGGAAAATGAAACTTAGGGGAAAATTTACCAGCTGAGGAGAGAAAAAAATCCGAGGGGAAAGGGCCGATTTTACCCGGGTCCCAAAGAAGGAAAAAAAAACCTGACATGTTACCGATTAAAAGTTTATTTTTTACACCTCTCGAGAACACTGTGAAAATGTTTGGCGCGTCGGTGCATTGTTTCTGCAATAAAATCGGCGTTCAAAGTTGTCACTTAACGTCCCAGATAGTAAACCCTTTAACCCATAGACTGTTGGCAATACCTCACTGTATTATTCGACACCGAAAATTGATACGAAGTCAGCATAAACACAGGTCAGAACCGGTCATCCAGACAAAGGAAAATGGCTGGTGTGAAATCAAAACAAAGATTTAATCGTTCATGTTATCGGCTTAGATAAACAATCAACACTGATTTGTCCCTGAACGGTCAACAAATTTACCACTTTTACCTTAAAGCGGTTGCTTAATTCAAGACTTGGGCATCAAAATACACTAAAATCAGCGGTCGCTGGTCGCTTAAGACAAAAGTCGCTTAATACAATATGAAAATATAGTTTAAACGCTCGGGTGGGATTTAAAGTGGTCGCATAAGACAAAAGTCGCTTAATTCAAGTGGTCGCAAGCACAAGACACTATCTGTAACATTTTAAATTTATCTTTTCTGCTCTATCATATTGAGAAAAAGAGGGATGCGACATCTTTTAAATGAGAATCTCCCGAGATTTCACAGTCATATGACATTATTTCTATTTTTAGTAACATACCATGTGCGAAAGTGTTTTCACATTCCTAATGACATTTCCCGGTATTTTAAATTATTCATGCTTGTTTTTTAAACAAATTGTAGTGTAAATACAAACACAAAGTAAAAAATATTTAAAATTACCTGATTCACTTTGAAATCAGTCTTTTAATCCACCAGACATAAGTTGTTAATCACAAATAATAGATTTCAGAAAACGAAAATAATCTTTACAATTTCAGCAAAAAATGTCAAGGTCGATCCGAAAGTATCCAAATGAAAACTTGTCACGTGACAAAGCGACAATGGCGTCAAAATTGTGAATTTCAGGCTGGTTAGAGTTATTTTCATCTATTGTAAGATGCATTTGAAACATTTGAACATTAAAATATGCCCTGATGCAGTAATTTATATTGATTTACCAATATATGTAGAAATGTATCCAAGAAAATGAAATGTCTTTGATTTATAGCTTGACATAAATATGTTACGACTCTGATTGAATTTCAATATGGGGTTCGCTGCAGCGTACAGGTCTGTCAATACTATATAAACTGTTGCTGAAGTTTCTTTAGCTATCTGGCAAGCAACAAACTGTGATAAGGGAAACAACTCCTGTCCAAATCATTCTTGATACACCAAAAGTTCCTTCCCTTTAAATAAACCAAAAAACATGAAAATAATTTAGGAACTCTTAAATGAAATTTCTAAACCTACAATAGTTTGCAAATAGAATCCATGATTGTGTTATTGATATTCAGGTGTAGTTTTGCATGAAATTTCAAGTTCTATCCTGATTAGATGGTGATAAAAGTCTGTAAAAAGTCAAGACATGTGATCGGCTAAAGCCGGTAATTGGGCTTTAATACTTTAATGTTTTTATGACAGTGAACATAACTGCAAAATATCTACAAAGGACACTTGATGTGTACATCAATAAAAGAACATCAACAAAAAGCTTGAGACCCCATACAGAAACCACTTGCAACAATAATACACACACTTGGACTATGCTCTGTGAAAAGGGGGGGTTAATGAATGTGCGTAAAGTGTCGTCCCAGATAAGCATGTGCAGTCCACACAGGCTAATCAGGGACGACACTTTCCCCTTTAATGGTATTACTTGTTTACAGAAAATCTCTTCTTTGCAAAAATCCAGTTTAGGCGGAAATTGTTGTCCCTGATTAGCCTGTGCAGACTGCACAGGATAATCTTCGACTACACTTTACGCACCTACATTAAACCCTATTTTTACAGAGCGGGATCATTTATAGTCACGGTGAACATTCCTGCATGGTACTGAACTCAAGGTTCCTCAAGCTTCCTGCTCATACCTCAGTGTTTCTTTTTGTAAAAAATTGGGTAGTAGTTGGCCCCTTTTCCAATGGCAAAAGAATAAATTGAAGGTTTCAAAAAGTGAAAGTATTTTATTTTTTTTAGATTTCAACATTTTGTTCATCTCCTTTCCAGCCATATAATTTCAACCTTAGTAAAAATAATACTGAAAACACTTTTATTGTCAAATTTGAAGCATTTTTATAGCAAAACAGCAACAACACTAATTATTCAATTTTGGTCATAAAACCCACAAATTTTCCCAATTCAAAAGGACCTAGCCCCATTCCCAAAACAGGTTTTTTTTCCCACTTTTTGGGAAGATAGCCCATGGCTTTGGAATTGGGAATTTTATCTGCATTTTCTTGAAATTGGAAAATTAATTCATTAGCCTTTTTTTCCACACGAAAAGTCCACTACCCTAATTAGGGAAATACTAAATTTGATATAACACTTTATAATCATTAAAATTAAAAGAACAAAATCATAAAATACTTTGTTATATGTAATTGAATTAAAATTGAGATAAAATACGCATAAGACACTTCTTTCTAAAAAAAAAAAAATTTTTTTTTTTTTTTTTGAAATTGGGAATTATTTGCCACATACTTGGGAAAAAAGTATACTTTTTGGGATTGGGAACATAGCCGAATTTCGGCTATAAAATCGGGCCAAAAAAACCCTGCAAAATGCTGAAAAAAACCCACTGCTTTCAAACTTCAAGTTACTTATAACACCTGTACTGAGCGCGTATTCATGATAAATGTTGTGCATCATTTTTCTATTCTCCCCTGTTTATAATAGTTTGTAACTTTAATCCCTTACAAAAATATTTAATAGCATTTATATCTCCTATAATAAACAGTTATAATGTTACATTGAAATCACAAGAATGAAGTTCATGTTTCTTCATGGAGATAATGATGTTTATTTAGACTCCAACTTACACTCATTACCTCTTAAATACGTATTTTGACACATTTGTAGTCCCTCCGAAAGTTAAATTTAATTTTAGACCTTTCTTACTAGATTCGAGTTTTAAAGGCTTCATTTCCAAGCCTTAGGTACTGATGAGCAGCAAACAGCATAAAATTTGAACAGACTGCGGGTTACTTGCAGGCTGTTCTGGTTTTATGCTGGTTGTAAAAGCCATTATATTTTTGATCTTATGGAGGAAAGGGTTAATGCATACATGCCATAATTTTTCAGACCAATTCCGGGACATTGAGTTAAATTGTCCGGGACTTTGCCGATTTTTCCGGGACATGTATAAAATGTAGCGATATTTATAGACATATGCATTTTTGGTACTTTTTTGTGTGTGCAAAAGTTCGAAAGCCTATCCGAAATACACTTGATCTATTAACGTCAAATTAAACATTACTACTTCCGTTACTAGATACAAGCCATGTGTTTTCAGTGTAAGCGTTCTAAACATAGATGGTGACGTCACTGCGTTATTGTTATTAAGACCGGTGTGTAACGCGTAGTTGTTGATACGCCTTTATTCATTAATAACATTTATATAATAAAATTAACGTTAAGTTTACTGGGGGTTTAGAACAAGAAATTAATAAACCTAGTGAGGATGACGTTTTTATATGCTTACTTCTTTGTCGGTTAAACGTGCGAACATAAACTGCTTTTAATTTTTTACTCAGCGATGTTCGACTTCAGATGTGTGAACAACTATCCTTTGCCCTTACGCAGCGGGAAATAATGACGTAGTACTTAGATAAAAGTCAATTAACAACCACATTTAACAATGCCGCCTTTTCGGTTTGACCGCGAACGTGAGACAATCGATATGATAACTGGACACCTGTTAATTGATCGATTTTGACACGTAGCGTAGTCTGCCTATTCGGGTAGGCATTGTCATGGAGACGCTGCAGATATACACAGATTCGAGGTGCAGTTAAGCCTAAGAAAAGGTACATGTATATATGGATTTTGTAAATTCCGGGACATTTGACAGATTTCCGGGACAGCAGGACAAGTTCTTCATTTCCGGGACTGTCCCGGACAATCCGGGACGTATGGCATGTATGGTTAATGAGTCAAATTTTAGAGGAGACATCATTTTTTGAGCCAGTAAACTCCTGTTGATGTCAAGTTGAAACTGAAAACACAAATTATGAAAGCAAGAACTTGAGTATTAATATGCTGTATCTGAACTTAAGATGATTAATGATGCATTAAACTTATTCTCTTCAATGTCTAACCATATGAGGCACAATAGTTTCCCTGACACTTTACCTTATACTTTTATTTTAACCCTTTCTCACTTAGAGGCAAAGTGAACATGGCTATGTGCAAACAGCATAAAACCAGAACAGCCTGCGAGTAACTGAGTGACTTAAACTAAATTTAACTTGCTGAGGTAATTAAAATGCGTCAAAATACGTATCTAAGTGGTAAAGGATTAAACATTTTTATTTCTGATATAATTATTTTAAATAGAAACATTCAAATTAAGAGTATAAGTCTTCTTTATATACCATGCTGGTTTACAATACTTAACATAACGAGTTACACAATTTCATATTTATCATACATGCCATACGTCCCGGATTGTCCGGGACAGTCCCGGAAATGAAGAACTTGTCCCGCTGTCCCGGAAATCTGTCAAATGTCCCGGAATTTACAAAATCCATATATACATGTACCTTATCTTAGGCTTAACAGCACCTCGAATCTGTGTATATCTGCAGCGTCTCCATGGCAATGCCTACCCGAATAGGCAGACTACGCTACCTGTCAAAATCGATCAATTAACAGGGGTCCTGTTATCATTTCGATTGTCTCGCGTTCGCGGTCAAACCGAAAAGGCGGCATTGTTTAATGTGGTTGTTAAATGACTTTAATCTACTACGTCATTATTTCCCGCTGCGTAAGGGCAAAGGATAGTTGTTCACACATCTAAATTCAACATCGCTGAGTGAATAAAGGCGTATCAACAACTACGCGTTACACACCGGTCTTAACAATAGCACAGTGACGTCACCATCTATGTTTAGAACGCTTACTCTGAAAACACGTGGCTTGTATCTAGTAACGAAAGTAGTAATGTTTAATTTGACGTTAATAGATCAAGTGTATTTCGGGTAGGCTTTCGAACTATTGCAATTAACGATGCGAAACAAAAAAAAAACCTACCAAAAATGCATATGTCTATAAATATCGCTACATTTTATACATGTCCCGGAAAATCGGCAAAAGTCCCGGACAATTTAACTCAATGTCCCGGAATAGGTCGGAAATATTATGGCATGTATGTATTTATCAATGTTCTAAGCAGCTACATCCAGATCTTCAAACTCACCTTAATCTGTACGCCGGAACAGACATCCGTCTGTATAAAGAACGATTTGGCGCATTTTTAGAGGTGTATACAGTTAAATTCTGCTCATAATTGGGTGGCATAGGATTCAAACTCATCGCTTGAAACGCGTTGTTTGCTTGCACAATCCGAACTTCATGCAGGGAATATCTACGACCTTTGATGGCAGCATTTCCCCCACTGGTGTCTATTGGATTGATACGATAAATTGGTGCAACAATTTTTGGTTGGCTAATTGGCCCAAGTTCAGAACTCACTGACATTTCATGCGCATTTCCAAAGAAAGATCGCGGTTCTGTTTTAACCACTCTCTTTGTATTTTTCTCTACATCCATTTCTGGCTTTACAGGGTTGTGCCAGGTAACGTTTCTCTTTGTAATATTTTCTGTTCTATTTTCTGGTTTAACAATAAATTCGCCAGAAGTATTTTCTCTTGACTTCAGGTTTTTATTTTCACTAGGGCTGCTCATTCTTAAATATTATCAAAGGTAACACACTCAAGATGAATTTGATAATCAAACATAGTATAATAATTGATGTCTGTCATAGCTTAGCTACATAAGCAATCACTTCAAAAAAGTGTTTTAACCACAAAAACAGTTTTCAAAAACACACATACAATTAGTTGTGAATATTTTAGCCACATTTGCACTTAGTTTTGAGCACTGTTTAAGCCAAATTTGCAATCAGTTCTAAGAACGGTTAAAGCCACATTTGCAATCAGTTCTTAGTATGGTTTAAGCCAAATTTGCAATCAGTTCTTAGCATGGTTAAAGCCACATTTGCAATCAGTTCTTAGCATGGTATACGCCATATTTGCAATCAGTTCTGGTTTAAGCCACATTTGCAATCAGTTCTTAGCATGGTATAAGCCATATTTGCAAACAGTTCTCAGCTAAGTTTTTGTCAACATTTGCAACCAGTTCCCAGCATAGTTTAAGTCAACATTTACAACCAGTTCTCAGCATACAGTCCTACTCAGTTACTCCCAGGACGGCTAGATTTTAGCCTCGGCTTATCAGCAGAACTAATTAGTGTTAACTGTTCTGTGGTCATAAAGCACACTCCCCTGTCAGGCTGACAACAGCCTGCTTGGCGATAATAAATGAACCCAGGTGTTATATCTGGCCAAATCTGAATATGCTGCAACATGTTTCAGAGAGTTATCGACCAGTGTAATTATCAGTTGTGCCAAATATTCATAGCCAATACAACATTTATTTTGATATTTTATATTTATAAAACAGGTAAGCTTGAAATTTGTTAGTAAAATAATTTTATGTTCACCTTTGTTAGATTTTACATTTGACATGTAACAAGCACCGCACATGTAATATGAAATGATTGAAATTAAAACTTAAAGAAGTTATTATGATTTTAAAAGATAGTTTTCTTTACTTTTTCAGATTGAGAACCAAAATGACTTTTCATATTCCATCACTGAGGTAACTTAGAATAGTTTTTGACGAAACTGATTCAGAATATATTATCTTTGATGAGTTCAAAGCATTTCTAAAAAACAATAAGTGTGGAGATGAACCAGCAATTAAAAGTGGCAACATTTTCAGTTGGTTAAAAGGAACAGATCACAGTGTAAAAAGTGTTGAAGGAAAACCTTTATTTAAACTGGAGAGCATATAGTGCGATACTGTATGTCATATCGCGACACACATGAAGTGTGTAGACAGGTTACGAAGAAATTAAGGGGATATTAGTTAAAGAGTCAGAGGAAACCCCCATTACATCTACAAAAGAGATATACAAACATTTAGTTAATGCTGATTTTCTATCTAAAGTTCTTTTGTCGGAACTTAAAATTGAGGAATGTGGCATTACAACATTAAATTCATTTTGCAAAAATGAGTTTACTGAAGAAAGCTGGAGGAAAATATGTTTCTTTGAAATGCATTTATGAGAGAAGGAGATACCGTCATATATGCCTACAATAGCAAAAATGTTGCTTTCAAATTTTGAAGCCTTATGCTGCATAATAACATTTTACTTTAATTCTGAAATACATAATGTTTTATTTTGATTGTGTAGGAAGTTGTAAGGGTTCGAACACATGATATCGATAAGTTTATACATAATGTTAGTTATCGTTAGTATTAATCATTATTAAAATCTAAATGATCAGGTACCGTATAACGGCGAAACCTTTCGACTGACTTTATGTATCTAGCCTACATAGTGTTGGAATTTATGTCTTGAATCTGAATAGATGTACAATTTGTGTAAGTGGTTACATATTAAAAAATAAGTGTACACAAATACAAGCATGCTGTTATTTTACAGAGAAGAATTTCAAACAATAAAGTATTGTTCTTGTTTTTCAGAAAGAAACATGATGTTTAATGAACCAGTGCACAGATGGATAATATGTTTGAAGTAGATCAATGCAAAATTCATGTTGATAAGACTTTAAGTTGGGACATTTTGGTATTTAATATTTATCAACCACAGGATACTACATCTAATTAATTCATTTAATTATATAATTTAAGTTCAACACTCCACTAGCAAATATCATGCTGGATACTCATGCTGATAGTCCTGTAAAGTTGTTTATTAAAAAAATTGTTTTTTTAACTTACTGATTAGTAACATGGTTACCTGTTATGTATATTATGTGAACATTTATTATGTGAATTACAAAGGTGAATTTGGTATTTGGTGTATAAATTAATGTTTTTTTTCCATGAAATGTCCTTGCAAGAAAAGTTTGGGTTACAATCATGACAGTACTAAATATAAATGTATACAGCAACTTATCATTCTATTATTATAAATTGACAAGAATTCTATAGAGTTTATGTGGCATACTATTAATGCTATTTCAACTTGTTTATATGAACATTAATAGATGTACATTGAAAAAATAAGGAATATTCAATTGCTTACTTCTGAATAATTTGATAATTATGTGTAATAAAAAATATCTGCATTATAATTTTATATAACATAATTATAATTATGCTCTGAGATCATTACATACTATTCGCATATTCATATACTTTACATAACATAGTTTAATTAACATGTTGTAAATTCAATAATAAACTATGTACAAGTTTTGATCTGTTTTTTATTTTATTTTAATCCATCATTCAAATACAAGCACGATGCTCTTTATTAAAATGTGCTTTAGTTATTTAATATTAATTAACTCTTTGATACCTATTAAAATGCATGCTCCTGTATTTTTCTACAATCAAATTATTCATTTAGTGTGTGAGCAATGTTTAAAACCCTCTGAAGTCTCAGCATTCTACACCAGTATCTTGTAATTAGATATGGCCAATAAATCCCCTCTTGTTATCACTTTCAACAGTGATCAGCGCTTCACACCACTTTGATAATGACCCCTACACAGTTAAATAGATTAGCCCTGATCTTATTGAATCTATGGAGAAAGGAGTAACCGAGTAGGACTGCATAGTTTAAGTCAACATTTACAACCAGTTCTCAGCATAGTTTTAGTCACATTTGCTCAAACAATCCAGCTGATTAATTCTTTTTAGTCGCACCACTTAGAGCCACACTAACAATCACTTTGTCATCCAAAAATTTCAGACCAAAATGTAATTCAAATCAAGGGTCATACTAGGTTTGTCAGTCAACAGCTGCCCCAAATAGGTCAAATCCATTTACGTAGAGGCGTACCAGGTATACACAGCAACACAGACAGACTGGTGGTCCATCTTCAAACATCCACACCTAATTAAAATGACCTAAATCTTCATCACTGTAAATACACAATTTCAACATCAAGCCTTTGTTGTGAATGTGCTAATGTAGTAAATAAACATGTAATAAAACGACACATGCTTACTTCCAGAAATACTGTGATTCAAGGCTATATACTTAATGACGGTTCATATGTTTAAAAAAATTCATTCGAGTCTTTTATTCATATTTATGATGACATATTAAGGAAAGAAAGTCATACAATGAGACTGCTGTCAATTTTTTCAAAACATCAAGCCAGGTTTGTAATAAAATACCACAAAACTTTCATACTTTCAACAAATCAGAAAATCATTTCTTGCTTAAATGTTTTAAAAATCAGCAGTCATTATGCAAAGACAATTAGTTCAAAAATTAAAATTAATTTAACCCATTTATGCCTAGCGTCCGAGTAGAAAAAAGGCCTTTGCAAACAGCGTAGACCCAGATGAGACACCGCATGATGCGGTTTCTCATCAGGGTCTGCGCTGTTTGCTTAAAGGAATTTCTGTAAGGAACATTCTAAACATAGAAATAAATATACAGGGCATCCTTAATTTTGGAAATAAATTGATCCAATTTAGAAGGATGGGAGAGTCCACCTAAGCATAAATGAGTTAATTAAACCATATTTTACCATAAATCCTTAATTCATGTGATTTACGAACGCAAGCACATGTTTAGTACGATTGCAGCCAACATTCACTTGATATTAAAATCATTTGAGTCGCGTTCTGAGAAAACTGGGCATCATGCATGTGTGTAAAGTGTCGTCCCAGATTAGCCTAAGCAGTCCGCACAGACTGCTGTGACACACTTTAAGCCTAAATTGGATTTTTGCTAAGAAGAGACTTCATTTAAACAAAAAACGTTATAAAAGCGGAAAGTGTAGTCCCTGATTAGCCTGTGCGGACTGCACAAGCTAATCTGGGACGACACTTTACGCACATGCATTTTGCCCAATTTTCACAGAACAAGACACATTTTAACACTGTGTTTATAAGTTAGACACATTTCTAATTTCCAAGCAATTATTGTATTTAAAATCCAACATGCATCCAGACATTTCTGTTCTGACCCAGTGTGGTTTTGGCCTGCCCTACACTGAACATATTTGAAATAACTGCCAAGTTTCATAACAATAATAAAGCATCTGTTTTAAAGAACACAATAATTACAAACATCAATAGGCCAAGCATTCTTTTGTTTACAAAACAGAACCAAAAAATACACAAGCTAAATACAGACAACTTCAGCTTATTTTTTTATTCAAAGGAACTTTTTGCATTACAATTACAATAATTGACATAATGTTGCCTTAGAACAAAACCAGGACAGAGAAAAAAGCACTGGATGACATTGAAATTGAAGAATCTAATTTTGTCCGATATATTTAAGAATTATTTTCTAGATCCAAATAAAAATATTTGTCAGTTGAAAAACCAACACATAAAACAAACCAGATAGGCAAGATTGAAGAAATTTCTGTTAAATCTATCAAGGAAAAACAGTAAAACATTGAATATTCATGGAAATATTATTCTGTAAATCCAAATATACACAAAATGAATGCTTCAAGTACGCAGAGACAGATAATATTTTCTCCCGTGTTTGATAGCATTTAATCCAATACAATCGCTTTCAATCTAAGGGTAACGTAAAGCAAAATCCTTGATGGTAATTCCTACTCCCATCTGTATCCAAGTCAAGTCACAAAATAATTTGTCATTGCAACAAAACTTCAATAAAACGGTCATCAAGACAATTTACTTCAGCAACAACAATAACAACACAGACATCATTAAATTCCTCTGTGATTGCAAATCTGCATGTTCCACCTCCCAGGGTGCAGTTTTAAATATCTAAAATGCACAGGGATGTTACTGATTTTTTTGTCTGCACATAAATATCATGCATGCTGCAATAAATGTCATTTGGATAAAACAATAAAACAAGTTTCCATCTGCATGTTACCAGCCGAGATCTAAAGGTCATTGCAAACTAACCAACCATTGTAAACATATCAGGTTATAATACACCTATATCCCTGGGGGACAGAATTGGTCAGCAACATTTCCAGTTTTAACTACTACTAAAATGAGCTGAATCATTAAGAAATTACACTTGAACAATAAATGACCTATAGCTTACTAAAGCCTTGGCATGTAATATTCCAACGGTACCTTGGCGAAATGTTGTTCATGATTTCATGAACACTTCAAGCCAATCAGGAATTGTTCATGAACCGTTCTCAAAAAGTTCCTGATCTTGGTTCATGAACTTTTGGACATGAACTGTTCTTAAGACACGTTCATGAACAGTTTATGAATTTTTGTTGAACACTTCAAAGTTCATGAACAGTTCTTCATCTAACCATTAGTGCTGCAACAATATACCGGTATATCGGTATATATCGCAATACGCAATCCGCATATTGTATTGCGATACGATTTTCATCATACCGGTACGAAAATTTTACAAAAATTCATTCACATTTCGTCCAGAAAAGCCATCCGATATAATGATAACAAGGTAAACAAAACAAAGCAGTGTAAATATTTTTTTTCGTAAAAATAGCATTCTGAAAGTTTATTATACGGAGTAGCGTTGTTACATCGGAGCATTCGTTCGATGCTTTTGAACAGATTATCGTTAAATTAATTGCGCACAGCTGTAAATGTTTCGTTCGATTCTGAATTGAGCATTATTTAATTTGTAATCCGAATACACTGTAACTCCAATATAAAGCGCTCCGTTATAACGCTGAATCCAATATAACGCGGAAGGTGCTTGGATCCCATTTTTTCTCCAACCTTCCATTTGATTTCTGATTCAAATCCGTATTATGCAACTTCATGTATTTTCAGACAATTCAAAGATGGCGGCAATCACAGTCATGTTGATTGCTTTATTCAACTGTCCGTTGAACCGATTATAATCGCCTCGAGGTTAAACAACACCGACAGCTAATTGGTGTTAATCTGTTGTGTAATGTCAATAAAGGTGTGAAAAACTCGCGTGTCAGTGTTTATTACATGTATTCCTCATCAGAGCGGTTCAGTGCGATAATTTCCATAAGTTAAGTGCAAGCGGGATAGTTATACAATTCAAGTAATTCAAAACGATTGAAACATTCTTACTTTGATATGGTTGCAGTTTGACTATGTTAAATGAGCGGCTGTGAAATATACTGCCTACTGTATAAAACAACTTTTTCTGTCATTTCATTATCATTCTAGTATTATGTCATTTAATCTTTCAGTTCGTGTATAAGAAATTAAATAATGCAGACGATTTATTTACATGCGAACGCAGTGTACCGGCAATTGTTATCAGAGTTTCACTTTCATTTTCGCGCGGTATCAGAAAGTCCCCGGGAAACACGTTTTTTGTATGCGTATGACGCAATAAAACATTTTTTGTACATGAGTCGTATTGCATTCAATCTAAATTTAAAGTCGCTCGTCCAATGAAATATCTGCACCATTATGCACTGTACTCTTAACACTTCTGAAAATGGCATATAGATCTATGCGTACGGTTGTGTTTACGAATTTCTTAAACATATATCGTCATTAATGTTCAACATTATTATTTTTAAGTGATGTTGCAATTTTATTGGATTATCGGATAAATGTGCACATAAGAAAAGCGGTATGTATACTGTTATCGATACGATTCGGTTTATATGCATGTATTTGCGTCAACACAGCATGGCAATATAGATGACCTATATTATAGGCTATTCTATACCTGTTTTTTTATAGCGCCCTGCAGTTAATGAGCTAAAAACCTATAACGCGGATCCGTTATAACGCTGTTTCGCGGCTTGGACCCCATTGACCGCGCTATATTGGAGTTACAGTGTAACAATAAAAAATTCTAGCGTCAAATAAAAAGTGCTTTATCCTTTGTCTCAATAAAAATCGCGCGAAAATTATACAGACATGTAGAACGTCGCATGGAAAGTATGGGTGTATTTTGTGTTGTATAAAAACGGGAACATCACGTCAGGTGAATTCTGGTGTTCAGTGGAAAAAAAGCCCGGTTGGACGTTATTTCATCACATCTTTAAATAGTAACGAATGCCAAAATTAATGTATTTGATACTTGAAAAAATTTGCGAATGTTTATGTTTCTTGTTATTCTTGAGCACATCTATAGTAAATATATACCAGAATTTGCTTTAAAACTGGAATATACGGGATTATTGGGTAATTGGCAAGTTATAATTTTGGTACAAGTTAGCAATATATTGCGATATATTGCAATACGGGTTTTTGAACTGACAATATATTGCAATACGGTTTTTGGCGTATTGTTGCAGCACTACTAACCATAAATACTTAGTAATGAACATTTCATGAACAATTATTTCTGATGACTTTTCTGAGACAGACTTTGAGGATCCATCATGAATAATTCATGAATTCCTTTGTGCTAGATGTTTCATAAATATTTTTGAAAGTAATATTGAAATGTCTAGCATACTAATCTTGTAGATTTGTGAAACCTGTGAATATGCATAGTATTTTAACCGCTGTAAGTAAGAGTTCTTGACCTGTTGTAGAGAATTTTAAGAACATTTGTACAAGAACTGTTCAAGAACTGCCTTCAGGAACAGTTCAATAACTTTTTAAGGACCTTTCCTGTTCTTGAATTATTCTTAAACTATTCTTGAACACTTGAAGAACTTTTTTGAACAACATGTTTCCTTCTGATGTTCTTAAACAGGTCTACACAATGTTTATGAACATATGATGGACTTTATAAGAATCCAATATGTTCTTAAAAGGATCTGTCATTGTTCTTGGGAGACTTAAAAGACAAGTTTAAGAACGTTTTAAGGACATCTTATTCAAGAACAGTTTAAGATGATATCAAGAACTCAAACATGTACATTGCATTGCTGTTTTTACAAAGGAAGAATATTGTGTGCACAGGAAGTTGAAACGGAAGGCACATGGTTTATGTTATATTTGAAAATGTAAGTCTTTAAGAAATTACCGGCTGAACTGATCAGCCATTGGTTCCATTTCAAGTTCTTTGGCACTGTAAGTGTAACCATTTCAGGGAAACCATTGATTAGTAAATGATTCTTGAACTGAAAATGAGACTATTCATAATCTTTTCAATACATGAATTATTCATGAACATATAGTGCAAAGTTGTATTATGAAATTTAAAGAGTATTATTAAACCACTTGTATCTCAGTTATTAGTGTTATATTTAAATTATTGTTATATGTTGCTATCAATATGTTAAGTGCTAATACAAGACATGTTTCTTCTTACCCTGACCTGTTTGTTGAGCTTTGGTAACACTTATGATAACCTTTGCATAAATTGACAAATTCTTGTTCATGAATAGTTCATGAACACTTCATGCCACCTGAGTTCATGAACTATTGAAGAACTATGGTTCATGAACTATTCACTGACAGTCCGTGAACAGATAATGAGCCATTGAAAAATAGAAGAAAAATGTTCATGAACTGTTCATGAACAGCAAAACCCTGAATAAATTTTCAAGAATTGTGTTGTTCATGAACTGTTCAAGAACATTTCATGCCATTGGTGTTCATGAATAGTTCATGAACATTTCATGCCATAATGGTTCAAGAATATTTCATGAACACTTTATGCCATAAGGGTTCAAGAATAGTTCATGAACACTTCATGCCATTAGGTTTCAAGAATATTTCATGAACACTGCATGCCATTAGTGTTCATGAATAGTTCATGAAATTAAATTTCAAGAACATTTCACAGACATGGCTCATTTTCTGTTCACTGACTATTCGTGAACAATTCATGAACTCAGTTCATGAACAGTTCACAAATTATTCGTGAACTGCAGAAAACATTTCGCAGGGGTAATAGCGCTTTAAAATCTTTAAACTCAATCCATCCATATCCAATTGCTTGAATTTGCATTTTACAATTAAACTTGTTGCAATCTCCAATGTTTTTCTTAACAAGAGCTGTCTCCATAGGATGACATATGCCCCCGATAAATGCTTTGATAGAAGTTATGAGCATTTTTCAAAACCTAAACGCATCTTTAAACCTAAACGCGGACCCTTATAGTTCAAGGTCAAAGGGGTCAAAATTTATGTGCGTATGGAAAGGCCTTGTCCATATTCACATGCTTACCAAATATGAATGTTACATCTGAAGCGACATAGAAGTTATGAGCATTTTTCGAAACCTAAACGCAAAGTGTGACAGACAGACAGACAGACAGACAGACAGACAGACAGACAGACAGACAGACAGACAGACAGACAGACAGAGGGACAGTGCAATCACTATATGCCCTCCTTCAGGGGCATAAAAATGAATGCCACACAAAGCCCTGCTCTTTAATTTCAATGTCTATGGAGTACATTCCCAGACATAATCACTATTCCAATATTCACTATTTTCCTATACAATGATTACACTTTTCGGAAGGAACCCCTATTATCATGGCAAAATATACATTTTGTATCTACAAATGAAGAATTTATTCCAATATCTGCTTAAACAAACATCACAAAATGAGTGTTTCCTACATCCATATTCTTTCAACCTCTGTCAGACAGTTTTATTGCAAAACCAACTGTGGAGCCTCACATGTAAAAGGATGGCAACAACTTTCTGTCCACTGGTCATAATTCTCATCTCCCATCCATGACCCAAAGGTACCTTTAAAATTGCCATGAAAGTATGAATTAAATGAGCTTTGGGAAAAACTAGGCTTAATGCTTTTCAGGGACGACACTTCCATTTGGGCCGTGCTCTGTGAGAAGAGGGTTTAAATGAAGTGTGTAAAGTGTAGTCCCAGATTAGCCTGCACAGGCAGTCCACACAGGCAGTCCACACAGGCAGTCCACACAGGCAGTCCACACAGGCAGTCTGCACAGGCAGTCCGCACAGGCAGTCCGCACAGGCTAATCGGGGATGACACTTTTCACCTATAATGGATTTTTGAAAAGAAGAGATTTTCTGTAAACAAAAAATACCATAAAAGCAGAAAGTGTTGTCCCTGATAAGCCTGTGTGGACTGCACAGGCTTATCTGGGGCGACACTTGACGCACATGCATGAAAACCCTTTATCACAGAGCATGGGACGTTTTTATTTTATTTTTTTGTTTTAAGGAAATCTCTTTTTAAGGAATCCAGTTTGACGGAAAGGTTAATCCCTGATTAGCACAGGCTAATCTGGGACGACACTTTATGCACATGCATTTAACTCCAATTTTACAGAGCATTGTTTTAAACCCCTAATTACACCATGTCCATCATCACTTATTAGAAACAACTCACATTTGGCAAATGGGGTAAAAACCTTAAACAAATATAAATAAACACACATAAGTGTTAATGTTGTGCTACTAATGTATATGATAATTGCTAAACCTTATTACTGCTGATTTAATTTCTATAATTGAGGCTTAAATTGGTGGTCGATTTCAAAAGGCTGCATTTCATTTATGAGAAGATATTAGTGTTATCTGAACATATATATTGTATTAACTTCTAAAAATTGTAACCATTAACCAGTAATGTTTAGTATATTTGTTGACTTCCTTGTAAATTGTAAACAATGTAACAGTAAAAATCAAATTTGTATCTAGTTACAAATATTTGTTTTAGAGCATATTATTTATTGCCAGTGCAACGAAAAACTTTTATTCCAGCAGATTGTTACTTCTTCCCATTTTCTTATTCTTGAATGTTGTTAAGAGGCCATTCAAGTGTGCAGAAGCATAGTGAAATAGCACAAGGCAATTAATTAAGACATCATCAATAAACAATGTCAAGAAGGCTTAGACGGCCCCTGACTGTCCATTTCAATGTTCAACTTTGTACAACTTGTAATTGGGGCAACTATTTACAGAGACTCCACCTTTGTCCAGCCATTCTCCACATCTGATATTAATAATCTGTCAATTTATGGCACAAAATTAATAACAAAACATAATAGAAAATGGAATTCTCCTCCTTGTAATTAAAGGGCGAAGTTGTCGCCCATGTCGCACTCACCACGGCTGAGCTCTTAATTACATTGTCGTAGTACTTAAATACTTAAATACTGAAATGTGCAAGTACAAAAACATGTCTTGAAATATATTGAAACAAATTAATACAGAGTAAATTAATAGCTGTTAAAAATTACATTATTTGTAAACAAAGTATAAACAGAAGTGTTTGAAGATGTCATAATAACCGTTCTTGATCTGATTGCTTCCATCAAGTTTACTCTTAACACCCCACAATCTTATATGGCCCTACACTATTCACAAACTTGTTGGTCAATATTACCTAGCTAGTGATCCAGTTTTGAACTGGGCAGTAATATAATTGCGAAAACTGTTCTGACTAAGTTTTATGAAGATTAGTCAATAAATGTGCCATCTAGATAAGGCATATGTTGTTGACAGAAGACACAGTCATATTGACAAAACAGGATTTCAAACGCTCACCATTAGCAAGTCGTACCGAGGAGAGCAAAATACAGACAGGTGTTGAAACAGTAGTTTTTTGTAGACAGGTTTTGCATTTTTAGCATGCAGTTAAAGTCTTCAATAGCAAAATATCCCAGTAGTATCTACATAATATATATATTATTACAATACCGTTCAGTGACAATTTGCCTATGCATGAACAGATGAATACTTTAAAACACACATCAAAGAAATGCTTGCACCGTGGTATTGTGCAACTAATATTAAACATGAATTAAACTTTTGGCAAGAGTTTGTTTCTTTATCTAATGTTTTTTACGTTCATTTGCTTTTAAGCAGTTTTGGAAGGTAAAAACTAATTGTCTAATCATCCTAAAATGTGTGGTTCGTTTTGCTTTGCATTCTTTGGGCCTTGGTTTCTCAAACATCACAAGGAGAGAATCCAAGGTTACAGTGATTTTTTCTTATTTGCTTATTTTGATTCATAGCAGTTATGAATAAAGACACAAGTTTTTTTTTAATGCTATGGATATGTTACAGAAGACTTGGAATTAACATCTGGATGGCTAATGGCACAAAACTTCAAAGGAAAAGCTGCCCCCTCCCCTCCCCTAAAAATCTTTCCCAAATCCAAAATTAAAGGTTTTATTCTTCCAGAAGAGGCATACAGATTATAATTGAATCTAAATTAAACATTTTTATAAAAATATACCTTAAAAAGAAAACGTTACAAACAATAATTTCAGAAAGTTAAGTATTTGTTTGTAAATAACTTGTATAATCCTATTGGTCTAAGGCAACTTTGAAACTTTTATCTATGGCTAAATATAAAGTGGGTCCAGACTTTAAACGAGCCTCATAATGAAAATTAGGGGTTTTAATGCGTAAAGTGTTGTGTCAGATTAGCCTGCGCATTCCATACAAATTAATCTGGGAAGACAATTTCTGCTTTTATTGTATTATACTCAAGGGGGGTCCCAGTTGAGGCTGAAAGTGTAATCCCTGATTAGCCTTTTAGCCTGTGCAAAGTGCACAGGCTAATCTGGATGCACGATTTACCAACATGCATTAAGCCAAGTTTTCCAACAACGTGGCTGAAATTAATTCCAGACCAACTAGTACAGTTGCTTGGTTAACCCTTTCAGTGGGGGAACCGAATTTTGAAGGCCTTTGCAAACAGTTTAGATCCAGATGAGACGCCACAGAACGTGGTGTCTCATCTGGATCCAAACTGTTTGCTCTTCTGATAGTATTTTTTGAAAAAAAATCGAAGAAATGCTAATTGTAGAAATTCAGCAGACGACATTTTAGCAGACGATAAATTTCCCAGCATGCAAAGGGTTAAGGAGAAATGTTCCACTTTGTTGATGTTAATTGCACACAACAGTAGATAAAGCAATTATGTGTTTATTTCCATATGGGAATTTGGATACAAGTCATATGTCAGATTTGTTTTGTCTGAGGACCCAATATTCTCCTGCTCTAAATACAAGCTTTACAAAACTGCTATAGTACAAAGACTTGTACTTTAACTTGGTCAACAATAAGATCAAAGTCATTTCCTTGCACTTGTTTTACTGCACAAGAGATAAATACAAGCTGTGTTTGTTTGTATGTTATAAGCAAGGTTAACGCTTTGCATGCTGGGAAATTTTTCGTCTGCTAAAATGTCGTCTGCAGAATTTCTAAAATAAGCATTTTCTTCTATTTTTTTCAAAGAATACTATCAGAATAGCAAACAGTTTGGATCCAGATGAGACGCCACGTTCTGTGGCGTCTCATCTGGATCTAAACTGTTCGCAAAGGCCTTCAAAATTCGGTTCCCGCACTGAAAGGGTTAACTCCAGATTCATCAGTGATCCCATCCCCTCCCCCCACCTAAGAAAATTCATACCACTGATGACAAACAACAATTTTTAAGTTTTAATGGACAAACATGGGACACCACACACACCTTCAATGTCCTAAAATATATTGGCCATGCTCTGTGAAAAGGGGGTTAAATGCAATTGTGTGTAAAGTGCTGTCCCAGATAAGCCTGTGCAGTCTGCACAGGCAAATCAGGGACAACACTTTTCGCCTAAACTGCATTTTTGCTAAGAAGCAACTTTCTTTAAAAGAAAAATATCATAAAAGCGGAAAGTGTAGTCCCTGATTAGCCTGTGCAAACTGCACAGGCTAAACTGGGACAACACTTAACGCACATGCATTAAACCCCTTTTTGTACAGAGCATGGCCCATAATCATAACAAGGGACTCGAATCACCAATCAGGGGCCAGCAATAAACAGTCCACTAATGCCTAACCTGTACATTGACATCTGTCACCTAGATCAAAGGTAAGGTGCAAAACAGTTGCATCTGTTTGAAATTTGTATTCTGGATACGGCAATTTTATAGTCATAACTAATATTGTATGCAAATTAAGGCAACTTAATTGATCTATAATTCTTGTGTTGGTTAACTATTTATGCACTCAGATTCTGACACTCTGTCGATTCTTGTTGAATGCAATAGGTTTTAATAATTCAAATTTCTATATTGATTTAAAAGTAATTATACAATTTTAATTACATATATAATTTTATGAATGTTTTTGACTTGTTTTTTCACAACATTGAAATCTTTTGAGAAACATACATTCAAAAGAAAATGTTCAAAAATTAAATTCCATTTTTATTTCATATCAATTATGATCAATATGAACACAAAAACTCCCTATGCAAAACAACGGCTTTCAGATAATTATCTAAAATGTAAAAAACATTAAGTTACTAACAAAAATTACTTACATTGCTGTAATCCTGTTATGGGATAATCGTCTACAAGAGAGGTAATCCTGATTTGGAAAGGATGGAAAACTATACACAGTTCTCCCCCTTTGACCCCTGTCTGCCATTTGCACTGTTCGTGGCAAGGGTTTCGGAATGTCAAGACTACTCCCACTTGTAATAGTCCTCTTTACATCAGTATTACTAGTGTTATTATTACTTGTTAAAAGATTGTTCCCATCAGAGTTCAATTTTATGCTAACAACAGGTTTCGCACTAGAATTCATCGTCAAAGTTTGATTTTCCGACATTGCCACGTCACTGACTGGAAAACAGGTTTTCTCCGTTGATGGATCTTTTTCCATGGTAAGTACACATACAAATCAGGCAATAGGATCGATAAGCTGATTATTTGGCATGCATGTCAATACATCCACTGAAATGTTTCTGGTAATAAGTCTAACCTTACACCTTTCTGTTAATAAGTCTAACCTTACACCTTTCTGTTAATAAGTCTAACCTAACCCTTTTGCTCATTGAGCTAATCCATTCCCCTGCTTTCCATTCTGCCTGCTTGCAGAAAGTGGACCGATGGTTAAGGAATGTCACTCCCAATCAACATCCAAATGTTTTTCTGTACAGCAACTTTTATCCAGAGTGTTGTCGTTTTCTTTCATATTTTTATAGTGTACTGGTTTTTAGATAAAAACTTTATTTCGAATCTTCACCCATACAAGATATCAGATCTCTGTAAACAGACAGATATTTCAAGCGAATAACGAGTCTGATCCGCATATATTAACATGGTCAAATGGGTTTTACTCCATAAAACAGACTGGAAAAGTAAGATATAGTGTCATACAACTTGGTACAGGTTTATGTGTGAACTAACGTTTTAACAGAGGTCAAACATCAGTTAATGTTAAAGAAAAAACAATATTTCTGTGATGAATGAGCCTTGGACTTTTTGGTTTCAAGTTACCTGAACTATTTGCACATAATCCTTGATATCAGTATACTACTGTTGAATTTGTTTATCTCTTGTTAACAGTGTAGTACCTAATATCGTCCCATTGGTGCAAAAAGATAACGTGTGCCTACTTATTTCAATGTCACATGGTACCTGTTTGCACTCATGGGGCAAGATAGACTATATTTGCGCCTCGGTCTGGGAAAATGGGGCTTAAATGCATTTGAGTAGTGTTGTCCCAGTCTGCCCAGGCTAATCAGGGACAACACTTTATGACGAGATTGGACTTTCGTTGAAAAAACAACGTCCTTTAAACAGAAAATTTCAAAAAGGCAGAAGGTGTCATCCCTGATAAGCCTGTGCGGACTGCACAAGCTAATCTGGGGCGACACTTTACAAACATGCATCTAACCCAGTTTTCCCATATATATATATATATATATATATATATATATATATATATATATATATATATATACATATTATTATTATTTCAAAATGGTATCATAGTGGCTTATAAAATTTTATTTTGCATTGTACTAACAACCATAATTGTAAGTTGGAAAAGATTTTTAGTTGGTTATTGAATATAATATTTAGAGTTGACTTAAAAAGTAAGAAAAGCATCTTTCATGTTAATGTCCCTATTTAACAGTTGATACTTCTTTTTGAAATCAATTTTTAAATTTATTAATTACAAATTATTCTGATGTCTGGACATGAAGTTTAAAACTGGATTAAGTTAAAACCTAATTTAAAATAAAAATGCGTTGAATAACCAATTCCATGTAACCTAGACTCTACCATTTAAAATTACTAAAAATTTTTTTTTTTTTGTATTTATAAATTGGCATGAAAACAATTTATTGGTTAAACTGTGATAATTTTTAAAAACATTTGTTTTTATTTGTATATTTTCAAAACAATCATTCTGCAATATGATTCTTATTTACCAAACCTTAAATAAATCACATTTATCAAATAAAACTATAAGATCCTCACTAAGACATCATCTTTCAATTTACTAAAGATTATTATTTTTTTTTTTATAAACATCATATAATTTTAGACACTTCCTATAAATATCATGATTGTAAACTAAAGTCTACAGAACAAAATTATAACAATAAACAATAAACATACCTGTTATGTTAACCAATGCTTTAATGCTTTCCGGTGGTTTATAGAGAAATATCAGTGAATTAAAACTGATAATTTCACTGTTTCAAACAGTGAAAATTATCGGTGAGAATTATCGATAATTTTCATTGTTTACTGTGAAATGACGTCATTTTTTTGACGAAATGACGTCATTATCCCAGCAAAATTCGTTAGTTAAACTCTTGAACAATGTATATAAACTGTGAAAAATGCATTAAATAAAAAGAACATTTGTTGGATTCGGTGGATTATCGACTTTAATTCACTCGTGATCATAGAAAACATATATTTTCACTCGTGGCTGCGCCACTCGTGAAAATATTATTTTCTATGATCACTCGTGAATTAAAATCGATAATCCACCGGATCCAACAAATATCCTCTATTTAATCCAATAACAAAGCTGTTTTAAACTTCAGCTTTAAAAGTTTAAATTACATTGAAGTGTTTGTACATTATGCAAAACAGGATGGCCAAGTTGGCCCTTGATGGCTCACCTGTGTAATGATGCGTGGCCAGTTTCCAAATCAGGGCCTGATTTGAACAATCTTTGTAAAGAACCACAATGTAAGACACCAGAGTCGCGCTCTGAGAAAACTGCAGGGCACAATGTTTGTGCGTAAAGTGTCGTCCCAGATTAGCCTGTGCAATCCGCACAGGCGCATCAGGGTCGACACTTTCCGCCTAAATTGGATTTTTTCTTAGAAGAAACTTCATTCAATAGAAAAATTTCATAAAAGCAATCAGTGTCGTCCCTGATTAGCCTGTGCAGATTGCACAGGCTTATCTGGGACGACACTTTACACACATGCATTATGCTCAGTTTTCTCAGAACACGACACCAAATAGTAAACCAGTCTTTCACTTGCAGATACAGATATTTGAAAAGTCTATTTTTTGCTTTCCCGTGGTATATAGAGAAATATCAGAAAATTAAAACTGATTACTCGGTACTCGCTGTTCAAACTGTGAAAATCAACAGTGAAAATGATCAATAATTTTCACGGTTATACTATGAAATGACATTGTTTTCATGACGTTAAAATGTCATTTTTTTCAGCAAAAATACAAAAATAATAATTTGCAAGCATTAAAATAACAATAAAATTTGGTTGAAAATCCATTTTAATTCACTCATGATTATAGAAAAAAAATTCTATAATCACTCCTCATGAATTAAAATTTATATTCCACCAAATCCAACAAATATCCTCTATATAAATCAAGTTGCTACTGAGGCATGGCCAGTTGAGACCCCACTATACTATGTTCCAAACCAAATATATAACACCCTATACTTGCGGTTTAAGTAAATTAAGAACAACAAAAAAATAGTTTATTTACAAAACACTATAACTCCAATATTACACGTTACATTGACCGTCCAAGCCACAAACTATATATGTCAACAAATAGCAATGAAATAAAACAATTCTAGATAAAGTTGTCAAAATTCACAGTCAAAGCTTTCCCTGATCCCACCTATATTATTGATAAACACATGCTATTTGTCCACACATGTGTACATCAAACTAATTAGATTATCACATTGTTACTGTCAAATGCCCCTGTATGGGTAAGCCTCTAATTAACTATAATGGAGTAATAAATAAATCAGCACGATTGGCACCGCCATTATAAATTGAAGTTTAAGAAAAACATTGAGACAGAAATAGAAGGTCGGAGAATACCATCGAACAAACAGAAATTTCACCCCAGACCCTTGAGGTTTCATGCAACAATTTTTTAAGTTATTTATAATAGACTATATATCAGTCTATAATATTAGATCAGGTGATCCCTTGAGCTTGGCAAGTTTTACCCAAGGGGCATATGTTTTAAAGTAAAACAAACTTAGTAAAGGACCACATAACAAATATTTAACCCCTTACCATTGCAGTTTAAAAGAAGAAGTGTGTTTAAGTTATTTACAACATGGTAAAGGTACCGGTACCAGTACTTTTCCATATTGGGAAAAAAAATCGCTATGAGGCCAGAGGGCCCAGCACCTTAATAGCTCATTTTCAGCACTTAATGTTCAGGTGGGCTTATACAATTTTCATAGAAATGATTAAATATGTGTGGTTTTCATGCGAACAGGTTTCATAAGTGCCCAACCAAGCATTGTTAACTTGATATCAATGTGATATTTACATAAAAATGTACACACCATGTGGGTAATTTCCTTTCCGGATTAGAATTTTACGCGGAATTATTGAGTTTTGAAGTACACTTAAAACTTATTAAACGGCACGAAATATGCACCAGAACCTAATGAAAGCCCAGCTGAATGGTAACTTCCTGTGGTTTTAATAGGCAATATAGAGGATATTTGTTGGATATTATCATTAATTTTAACTGTTAATTTTCACTGTTTGAAACAGTGAATTATCAGTTTTAATTCACTGATACTTCCCTATAAAATACCAGAATGCATAAAATAAGTTACATTAAAAGAGAAAAAGAGTTCCTATTAAGTAAAACTGCATGATGATAATAAAGACACACATCCCAGCACCATATTATTCATTACACAAAAAACAAAATAATTTTGAAGGATACAGATCATTTATTTACAAGGCTAATAGTACTCCATTTTGGCAGCCAACTTTAGCTGTTTTCCTCCCTGCCCAAAAGTATGCACTCCCCTGGCTTAAATCCAACATGTATGAGAACTCAATGTCTGATAATGTTAATTATTTCCGTGGTATCTGAGTCACATGTTCCTTATTTATAAATCACACCAAACCATATTTAAAATGCAACTTCAAATTTAACTGGAACTAGTCATAAGATCTTTCATAACACATGGCCCTCTCTCTTCAGATACTGATATTAACTTTATAATCCAGTTTGAAACATGACACTGAATTATGCACACACTCATGTTTGTATCCCTTTAACATCCCAGATTTGAGTTACAAAGACATTTGTGTCATATGATTAGCATGCATATTTCCAGGTTACTCAAGTGTAACTTATGGTAACAAACTATTTGGTTGTATTGGATTGACCATATTATTTAATCCCTTTAATTCGTTATGCTATTTGTTTGTTTAGTTGGGTTATTCCCAGTTGAAAAGTTGTTAAACCCCTCATACCATTGCGGTCAGTTGACCAACTCAAACACGACCTGAGATAACTTTACCAGTGCCAAGTGTACATAGCTATGCCAGTACCTGACAACTACCCTGAATCAGATTAACTCTTTCAGCGCTGGAACGGAATTTTGAAGGCCTTTGCAAACATTTTGGATGCAGACGAGACGCCACAAAACGTGGCGTCTCATCAGGATCCAAACTGTTTGCTTTTCTGATAGTATTCTTTTAAAAATATCGAAGAAAATGCTTATTTTAGAAATTCTGCAGACGAAATTTTAGCAGACAAAAAATTTCCCAGCATGCAAAGGGTTACAAGGAATGACCCAAGGAAAAATTTCATGTCACCAATGGCAATGCCCTTACAAGTTATGTAGCTTCAGATCCAACCCACCTTCCTCAGATTTTTAGGCCAATGCTATTAAATTAACACCCAATTGGTGCAAAAAGGTACCATGTGACAGCGGAATTAGAAGGGACCATGGTATCTTTTTCCACCCATGGGGGATTTGCTTTGCTGAAACCTCTATTGATAACTAATCAGGTTCTGGAAATTGTTTGGATAATAACTTTGATGGTGATGTCTAAGTGACCATGATAATGACAATTATTATGATGCCAGTGATTATGAAATATATTAATGGAGATGACAATGATGATGATGATGTCAGTGATAGTGATGATAAAGGAGATGACTGATATGATAAAAAGGATGAGCAAAGAGTGAAATATGTTAAGATTACGACAATATTCCATCTTTTGCATCAAGTCAACAAAGGGTGTAGTCTGTAATGTATTTGTTCTGCATGATTGTGTTTTAAACCCCTCCATTTCACTGTTTCTTACATTAAACAAGAAATGTGAGATATTATTGCAAACAAAATTAGGCATCAAATTTTTAAAGCCAAAACAATAAATCCATGAACAGTGAATTCCAAAATCCATACACAAATTCCATTTTGCACAGCCATTTTATCCCAAAATTCCTGTAAACTTTCTTGAACCGATTATTCGATTAAGTTAGCAACAACATGTGGAAAACCAATATCAATCGAGCTTTTTCACACTTTGCTGCTGTACAAGCAAATATTTCACACAAACGAATCTAATTACAGACGTATTTTATAAGAAGCACTTTCCCACGAGTAACATATCATCATGTGCCTGTTGCAATGTTTATCAGGAAGAAAAATATATAACTACAAAACGAAAACAAAGTGCTTATGTTGTTTAACCCTTTACCACTTAGATACGGATATCAAGGCATTTGTAGTCCCATAGAAAGTTAAATTTAATTAAATACTTTTATTACTAGATTCAAGTTTTAAAGGCTCCGTTTCCAACCTTCAGATACTGATGAGAAGCAAACTGGTTTTATGCTGTTTGCACATAGCCATTTTCACTTTGCCTCTGAGAGGGAAAGGGTCAATGTAAGATTGTGCTCTCCATAAGTTTCATCAACTAAGATAGGGCAGAATGTTTGTCTGACCAAAAAAAAACTGCATTAATATGCATATATTCTCCATATCTGGCCGCCATACTTTTATCCTTTCCCACTCACAAGCAAAGTTTGATGTTAAATGCTGTTTGATGCTTATCAGTATCTTAAGTCTCACTATTGCCGGTAGAGCCCTGGTCCATCCCGCTTTGCTAATGCCGGTCGACCAGCGAGAACCGGGATGATTCGTATAAAAAAATCAATTAACGCAGTCATACTATTTCCTGGTGCCTCCCGGTTGAAGCCGGTCAACAAACCGGCAGAGTTCCAGTCAACCCTGGACTAGCTACGGTTTATCCATGTGAAGCCCCGGTGAAAGCCGGCAGCGTCCCGGCAAAGCCTTGGTATACCGGGGCTATACCAGCATCAGACCCCGGCAGAGCTACGGCTATGCCCGGTTTAACCCTGGTCGTCACCAGTAATGCCTTGTCAGAGCCCCGGTAGATGCCGGTGTCGTCTCTGCTGAGCGCCTGTTTACCGATGTACTGTAGCTATACCGGTTCATCCCAGTAGAGCCCCGTTCATCCCGGTAGATCCCGGATCACGCACCGGGGCTTCACCGGCATCATAGTGAGACTGGGCCTTTAGGGTTGGAAATGAAGCCTTTAAAACTTAAATTAAGTAAGAAAGGTATTTAATTTCTTTGGGACTACAAAGGTGTCAAAATAAGTATCTAAGTGGCCAGGGTTATTATCAACCTAGCCTAAGGACTTTTTGAGTTATAACTGAATCCAAATTCCGATTGACTGGACAGAAAGATGGACTGGTTGGGACTACACTTGACTTTATGCACATGCATTAAACCCCCTTTTGACAGAGCACATCTGCCCATATGGTTTATTATTTATAAAAGAAGAAGAATCTGACACAAATGTGAGGAGGAAGAGTGATGCAAAAACAGCAAGAATGGTGATGATGAGAATGACTAGATACTGAAAATGGTGATAGTAATTTTGATGATTATGTTGAGATTAGTGACGATTATACGTTGAATTTATTTATACACTTCAACACCGTTATTTCGAAGTCGTCGGGACCGTTAAGAAAACTTCGGATTAACGATAATTCGAAATAAACATTTGAAAGAAGACTACTTTGATTCTGTAAAAAATGAAACGTTGTGGAATTCACATGGTTCGGTTACACGATTACTGAAAAGCGTAAACTAATCAGATAGAAATAGATTTCCACTTGTAACAAACGGAGGAATACAACGATTTTTTTTCTTGTTTTTATTTTTGTCTTATTACAAAACATATAAAATATAATGAATAGCACAAATTATCAGGCATACATACATATTAATACATTTTCGGAAATGAATTAACTTTTTTTTAACTAGTACGCGATGTCTCTCTGAACACCGGCGTTCGCGCAGACGACACAGGTGTAATTATCGGCATTTGACGAGGCACGACAAAGGTGTGAAATTACGCTCAGTATTTTGCAGTTTTGACTTCGGATTAAGGATTGATAATAAGGTGCGAATTATAGTGTTGGGACCGTCTGAATCACTTCGAATTAACGATTTCTTCGGTTTAACGAAGTTCGGATTAACAATGAAATTTTACATTAAACAAAGAAGAACCAAAATCGGGACCCGAAAAATACTTCGAAATAACGGTGACTTCGGATTATCGGTGTTCGAAATAACGGTGTTAAAGTGTATCTAGTTGTAAAAAAAAAATCAGTATTTTTTGTTGTGTTTTGTTTTTTTGTTTTGTTGATCTGTTTTGAGAAAAAGAGCATTAACCAAACACGTTTTGTTACATTAAAACAATAAATACTGATATCTATATTATACATGTATTTACATTTAATTACCTAACTTACACAAATGCAACAACTGATTTTTACAATATTTTAAGAGTTAATACTTCAAAGCTGTTTAAATCACCTACCATAATTTTTATTACCATATTAATTTGATTGTTAATCACACAAGCTTTTAATAAGTTGTTTTATAGACTTGAATAGACATTGAAGCTGCTTGATAACAGTAATGACTGCTGAAGGTGAAAATTAACCCTTTGCATGCTGGGAAATTTGTCGTCTGCTTAAATGTCGTCTGCTGAATTTCTAAAATTAGCATTTTCTTCGATTTTTTTTCAAAGAATACTATCAGAATAGCAAACAGTTTGGATCCTGATGAGACGCCACGTTCTGTGGCGTCTCATCTGGATCCAAACTGTTTGCAAAAACCTTTAAAATTCGGTTCCCGCACTGAAAGGGTTAATGTTCAATATGGCACAAGGTATTCATAGAATCTACTTGACATGCTTTTATGTTTATTTTGTTATAATAAAATGCATTAAAAGCTTTTAGTTAAATGTTTGAGAACATTTAACAAACAAAACATGACATTAAAAAAAAAAGTTTGTGATAAGAAAGGTTCATATCAATAAATATCCATTATAACATTTAGACATGATGTTCTATTTTATACAATAAAATCAACTTTTCCCATATGATGCAGTTAAATGGTAATTTTGTATACACATATCATCATGTTTTAAATGGATCCGAAAGCAAACAAACCTGATCCCAAACCGAAATTGTTATATAAAAAAATCCCAATCAAAACGAAAAATTCTTTTTTAGAAAGAAGCGTAAATGATTATTTTATCTCATTTTATTTCATATACATCAAACAAAGTATTTAGCTTTAACTTTTCGCATAAATTGCATTCTTTCCAAAATGGCCAGTAAAAGGCCAGATGTGTCAATATTTGTTGATAAACAAAATCCCAATTTGGTCCATTTTGTCAACAAATATAATACCAAATTTACCATTTTATCAGTTTTAAAAATCCCAATTTGACCACTCCTTTCCAAAAATGATTAGAAAAACCCTGCCACGTTTATACGAATACCATTACATGTCCATTAATAAAGACATCACAACTCCAACAAATTCTTGTACATCCAACTTAACTTGTCCTTACATTCATCTCTGTATTTTAATCACAAACACAACATTTTTCTCACAAACGTAAATTCTGTTGCCAACTGTTAGGTTCCATGTTTCATTCAAACATGTTCTATTTATTGTGTGCAACCAATTTCATACAGAAAACCTCAGGAAAAGATAAAAGTCTAGTGTTGGTTTACACTTGAAATTATTTCATTAGAGTTTATTTTACACCGGAGGCTAAGGTAAAATGTACATCCCACTTAAGGTAAAAGCAAGAAACTATTCAATCCGTGCAATTGTGCAATTTTAAGAAATCTTTCTACTTTCATATGATGAAATCTTAGCTGTCCTTTGAAATGTTTAATTCAGAAGTTAAAACGACAATCTGATCCATGTACAGGGTTGTCATTATGATTGTAAACAAAGAATTATTTTGGAAAATTAACCGATTCGGCTGGGGGTCAAGGGGGCCGCCTAGGCCCCCTTGTAGGTCCAGGGCAAGGCCCTGGAAGGGAGGTCAGGTGGGCGAAGCCCCCCGACCGAAAACAAATTCTAGACATTTTAGGGACAAAATACTGCTATTCTCAGAGCATAAAAAGTTAAAATGAGGTCTAAAAAGAATAGAAAAATTTAAGATTTTAACATTTTTAGTATACTGTACAATGTAAAAACATATATTGAAAGATCTTTGCATGTTCCAATTCTATCCATTACCCGATAATCCAGTATTATTACGATTTCTTTTTTGCAAAACCAAATTACGCCCTATTTTGACGATGAATGTCGTCCTGCATTTAACGCAAGTGCATATACAAATTGAATTGTGGGATTGGGGAATTCCCATTGAACATGCGTGAATCACGTGACGCGATTTGAGAGCATTGAGAACCGTTTATATTTAGTAATTACGACAAGTCTGAACCACTCAATCTAAACTGTTACATGTACAGTACCTCCTTTCAGAAAAGTTTGCGAAAGTGAAAGTGAATTTCTGAGAATAAAAACATGCCTTTCTTTAAATTTTACCGAGTACTTTTCATTCCAAATCGTGATATAACTTGTCAGGTCTTTCATGCATGTAGACCTATTTGCATGCATAGTTTGGCAATCTCAAAACACGTTATTTACCTACTTATTACATTATGTGTTATGACCATTTGTGTATCAAAATGCATTATTTAATTGAAGTATTTTCAAATGCGTATAATTAAATGTGTTATCCGAAATCATTTTCAGATTTCATTATTCATGGAAAATTAAGAAAATTCTAGCAACAGAGACACATTTCTCATGTTTTTCATGTACAGATGAAAATCATGCCAAAGTTAGACTTCATGTATAACATCACGTCATTCTTCCTCCGGGAAAGCGTGTACTTTAATATTTAGATGCTGAATATCAACTTCATAGCGCAGAGGTCGCTAATATCTTTTATTTTGGTAGAAAAAAGAGCATTTTTTAATATGTGAAAACCTTTTCTCTAACTAAAAAAACTAGTTTATTACGCTCTACAGTGCAACATTCGTTGAGATATGGTCAGTAATAATCTGTGAAATGTACAGCTATTTGATACAATTTCACGTGGGGTCGGCGTGTATTCGGCTGCCTGAGCGCTGATTGGTTGACGTGCTTACCAAGAAGAATTTGATTGACAGCTGGAAAAATCAATATTGGCCACTCGCTGAGAAATTCGTTGAAAACAGTAGCTCTTAGGCGGAGTTAATGGACTGACTGAATGACCAGGCGTCACTCTACTATAGTACGGTTATTCCTCGTCAATTATGGTCGTTTTGCATGATCAAAAATTCTGATCGCAATTTTCAAGATTCGGGAAAAAACAACCAATTTTCTGGCGATTTTAACAGATGAATTCGATCGGCAATCGGTTAATAATGACAACCCTGCATGTATATGTAACATAACACAAAAAAGTTGATACCATGGCAAACACTAATTTCTCATATAAAATCCCAACATCATAATAGCTGTCTACCACCACAGTTACTTGATATGCATAATATCAGTAAGCCTGGGAAGACACATGAGCTGCGCACTTTGAAAACGGGGCTTATTGCTGCACATTAAGTGTTGTCCCAGTTTGCCATTGCAGTCTATACAGGTTTATCAAGGTCAACACTTTAGTATTATATCGAATGTTCATTTAACCCATTTATGCCCAGTGGAGTCTCCCATCCTTCTAAATTGGATCAATTTATTTCCAAAATTAGGGATGTCTAGTATATTTATTTCTTTATTTAGAATATTACTTACTGAAATTCCTTTAAGCAAAGAGCGCAGACCCTGATGAGACGCCGCATCATGCGGCGTCTCATCTGGGTCTACGCTGTTTGCAAAGTCCTTTTTTCAGGACGCTAGGCATAAATGGGTTAAATGTGGTCTCTTCAAAACTAAAATCCTGTCTAGTCAAAAGGTACAGTCACTGTTAGCACACTTCACAGGCTAATCAGGAATGACACTTTACACATATGCATTAAACCCTGTTTTCCTAAAGCGTGGCTCAAGTTTAAATTCCCATTTCCCAGTGACTTCCCAACTATGTAATCTCAAAATGGGTACGGGTTACACACAATCATACTCCAACAGAGCCTAAATGGTATAAAACCATTCACCTGTCAAATGTCTCAAATTGTTTCCAATAAAATCACAACAAACAACGGGAGAACAATTAAACTTTGATACTATGTCTATGATTGTAAACAATGGTTCACGATCTCATAAGAATACATGTATGCAACAAAACCCATGTATCTAATGCCCATGGAAAATTTACTAATAAAACAGAACAAGGTTAATTAAAGTTCATTCCAAAACAGTGGTTCACTTGACCTTAATCTGTCTATCAAAAAATTACTATTGAAAAAGTCAATACTATCTAATTACGCATTCAAATCAGGTGTAAATAATACAAAGTATGGAAAAACACCAAGGGAGAAAACTCATCAAAGAAGAGAAACCAGTTGTTTTCTAAAGATTAGATTATCTCCCTTTGTTCACAAGTTGCAACCTTACAGATACAATTTGGCAATGTTCTGACAAAATAATTCCTTCTGATGAAAACTGGACAATATTTGTACACTGACAGATGAATATCAATAGTAAACCAGAGATGTGTTTGTCTGAAACACATTGCCCCATACTGTGCCGCTTTGAAGCCATATATTTGACCTTTGACCTTAAAGGATAGCCTTGACCTTGACCTTTCATCACTCAAAATGTGCAGCTCCATGAGATACACATGCATGCCAAATATCAAGTTGCTATCTTAAATATTGCAAAAGTTATTGCAAAAGTTAAACTAAGGTTAAAGTTAAAATGTGAAAGACACATACAATGACAGACTGACAGGCCAAAAACAATAAACTCCTGATCATTTGATCCTGGGGCATCAAAATGATTTCAATTCAATTGAAAATGATTTCAATTCAATTGAAAATGATATCAATGCTATCTTAACTAACAAAATACCAATTCAACCTGGAACTGCCACTGTCATGTCTGAATTGCAGGCCTCACTTTGTAAGAGAATATTTAACCCGTTTAAGCCTGGTGGACTCTCCCATCCTTCTAAACAATGGATCAATTTTTATCCCATCATCAGACGTGCATTGTCGAAATAAACCACTGTGGAATAAATTTTCCTCTATTTCAGCAGTGCTGAAATATAGCTGTTACGCGCGGCGAAGAATGTTCATATTACTCGGAATCAACTATAAAGAAATCATTTTTAGTAAAATCGAATCAGATTCAACAAAACAAACAATTTGATACCAAGATGTAATATATTTTTAACACATAATGCAACTCAAAAAGCAAATAAACATTATTTACAAATATTAAGTGCGCGTACTCGTGACGTCATTATTAACACGTCATACGACACAATGCATGTTGTTTCACGCTAAAGATGCAGTGTCTTTTTTTCATTATTTCTTAAAAATTGGGGACGTAGAGGTATGATAAACAGAAAAACAGGTTAGTTACTGATCTTTTTGTAATGTATGAGGCTCGACACGATTTAAATAATGAAACAATGTTTGCTTAAAATGTCTTTGGGATTTTCCGTCTAGTTCGATTTTCCTATTCTATTTTTAAAGAAATAATTTACGACTAAGAAAACTGATGGGATAAATTGAATACTAGGTCGGTGCCGAATAAAGCAAAGTTTATCTTGCTCGGCACGAAAATCTGAACCACTCGCCAAGGCTCGTGGTTCAGATTTTCTAAGCCTCGCAAAATAAACTTTGCTTTATTCGGCACCGACCTAGTATTCTCTATATTTCCAAAATTAGGGATGGCTAGCATATTTATTTCTATATTCAGAAATTCCTTTGAGCAAAAAGCGCAAATCCAGATGAGACGCCGCATGATGGGTCTAAGCTGTTTGCCAAGGCCTTTTTTCTAGATGCTATGCATAAATGGGTTAAACATTGACATGTGGTTTCGATATTACAACACTCTTACACAAGGTGACTTTTAGCATATAAACATCATAGTAAATAATATATTGTTCAGGCGGCGTAACTTTCAATTATCTGGAACACCCACTAGCTACCACAATCATACCTGTATGAATAAACGTGCAATATAATTATGAAATTCAGCTCATTCGTATTGATGAAACTGCAGTTATCAGAGGTGGTCATATATGTATATAATTTGCTTTCTGGGATAACTGGGATTAATGCATGTGCAAAATATGTCCTCCCAGATTACCCTGTGCAGTACAAGGACTAATCAATAAAGACAATTTCTGCCTAGACTGGAGTTCAGACAAGCAGAAACTAAACTTTCTTTAAACAAACAATTCCATAAGATCATTAACCTTTTCAGTGCGGGAACTGAATTTTGAAGGCCTTTGCAAACAGTTTGGATCCAGATGATACGCCACAGAACGTGGCGTCTCATCACGATCCAAATTGTTTGCTATTCTGATAATATTCTTCGAAAAAATTGAAGAAAATGCTAATTTTAGAAATTAAGCAGACAACATTTTAGCAGACGACAAATTTCCCAGCATGCAAAGGGTTAATGTCTTCCATGAAAAGCATGTGAGGACAGCGCAGGCTAATCTGGGACACCTCTTTTCCCACATGCATTAAGCCCTGTTTTCCCAGAGTGCATCTAATATAAATCAAGCAACAAAGCCTAAAAACATAAATGGTTCACAAAATTTACCTTTTCTTTACCGGGGTGATGGAGCATCGGCGACACGCTTTCTTACTTTTCCCGTTCTCGGACACAGAAAAATCTGGCATGCAGACGCAGGGCATAAATGTCATCCCCATGGCAGCCATGTTTGGGTACGAGAAATACTGGTCGTTCTCCACCGTTATGGGGCTTACCGAGTACTGACGGAACGGCCCAGTTGGAGACGACATCTCCAAGGCAATTGACTGAGGAATCATCCGCCGAAAGCTTGGTGGACTGAAGTGCCTAGCTTGTGCAGAGTTCATGGACGTATTAGCCGCAGTTTCCATGTCCATTGGTACAGGACTTGGGCAGAAATTAGCATAACGACTAGAAACTAGGTCAATCGTTAACGGGCGCTCATTTTGAGAATCACGCGCCCCTTGCTTTTTCCCACCTGCATACGGCAAAGTGTTATAGTATTGTGCATCCGACATTTTTGTTTGTTTGTTTATAACAATCTCTTTCAAACATGTAAGTCACTTAAGAGACTTATGAATAATCCTAAAGATCTCATAGGCAAACAAACATACAGAAAAACTTCCGTGGATTAATTCCTGCGCAGCACTTAAAATATAATCACATCACATAGGTCCTGTTGTTCGTGGTTAACTCCTGATCTATTAGTTTTTATATTGCTTTTAAAGCATTCAAACTCCATTATCCAGTAAAGTATAATTTAGTCCACATCCAAACTATTTCTACATCATCGATTTCGCTTGTTTGTTAAATTCACTCCCACTACACCATTCCGGATTGTTTAAATTGAAATTCACTTAGGTTAACAGTAAATATATCTGACATTCTTGTATATCCTCCTACAAGAGCATTTTCATTAACTCTTTCAGTGCGGGAACCAAATTTTGAAGGCCTTTGCACACAGTTTGGATCCAGATGAGACGCCACAGAACGTGGCGTCTCATCAGGATCCAAACTGTTTGCTATTCTGATAGTATTCTTAGAAAAAAAATCTAAGAAAATGCTAATTTTAGAAATTCAGCAGACGACATTTTAGCAGACGACAAATTTCCCAGCATGCAAAGGGTTAAGAAGTGTTTCTAAATCAAATGAGCCGTGCTCTGTGAAAAGAGGGTTCAATGCATGTGCGTCAAGTATTTCCCAGATTAGCCTCTGCAGTCTGCACAGGCTAATCAGGGACAACACTTTCTGCATAAACTGGATTTTTTTTAAGAAGAAACTTTCTTTAAATAAAATATATCATAAAAGCAGAAAGTGTCTTCCCTGATTTGCCTGTACAAATCCGCACTGGGAAGACACCTTACGCACATGCATTAAACCCCCTTTTCACAGAGCATGGCCCAAATCTTAATTCCACTCCTAGTCTTATCCAACTCTACTATCTTATACATACACACTGTTTACAATATATGCTGCGATACCTATACCCTATTAATAGCTAATCTAAATTAGGTCATACATATCATACATTCTTAATACTTCAAACTAAATTTCCGAGATCCATATCTTTGTAATGCAATCCAGATGATGACATTTTTAAAACAGCCTTATCAACAATAATGTTTTCTGCCTTTTTCATTCCATAATCACACCACGGCAGGTAAACATTATTACACAAACTGTCTTACAACCTACATACAAAAAGTCAAACCAGAATATTTAATGAAGAACAATTATAATTCACCAAAAGATTTCTTCATTAACATATTTTTAAGCATTTTAACACAGCTACTGCATGAAACATTCTCAAGACACTTAATCCATGTATATTTTTTGCCTTGTGCGTGAAGGAAAATAATACATCCCATCAACTTGTTTGTAGCTGTCTTCTGTCAAAACAAAACGAAAAACCACTAATTAATGTGTGTCTGGCAAACATGCTTCATAAATTATTCTTAATGCTATTCACAGTATTTGTTTATCATATAAAGTCTTGTCATGATTTATGTTGTTTGATAAACTGAAAACAATCATGGACGAATTCAGTGAAACCACTTACATACCACATGTAAATTAAACAAAAGCTGTAACCATCGGATGATATATTCCCCCAAAAAATGCTTTTTCCAAACCTAAACGCAGATTTTGAAACCTAAACCCGGACCCTAAGTTCAAGGTGAAGGTCAAAGAGGTCAAAATGTGTGTGCATATGGAAAGGCTTGTCCTTATACACATGCATACCAAACATAAAGGCTGAATCTGAAGCAACATAGAAGTTATGAGCATTTTTTGAAACCTAAACGCAAAGTGTGATGGCCAGACAGAAAGACGGACAGAAAGACGGACGAACATGCGATCACTATATGCCCACTTTCGGGGGGCATAAAAATAAACAGCTATGTATTCAGCATGCTACACATCAGCGACTGGCCAGAAAATCCAGGACTATCAAATGTCCTCACCAACAACCAAACAAAACAACTAACTTACAACAACCAAAAATGAACTCAACAACCACACGAGCAACTGACAACAACCAAACAGTACTCTTAAAACACCCATCCACACAAGAAAAAAACATACTTTAAAAACACCCAACTAACACGCCAACAACAACCAAACAGTGCTCTACAACTTACCAACCAAAAAACAAACAACAACCAAATTGTAATTACAACTATCCAATCAAAAACAACCAAACCGTACTGTACAACTACCAAACCAACAAACAACAACAAAACAGAACTATATAACAACTCAACTAACCAACCAACCAACTAATCAACCATCCAACCAACCAACTAATCAACCAACTAACAACAACAGAACAGCATTATACAACCACTAAACCACCCAACCAAACAACTAATCAACCAACCAACTAACAACAACAAAACACAATTGTGTAACCACTCAACCATCCAACCAACTAACCAACCAACTTACCAGCAAGCCAATTAACAAACCAACAACAACAAAACAGGACTGTGTAACCACTCAACCACCCAACCAACCAACATCTGCCAGACTACCTCTCTAAACAACTAACCAACCAGCCAATTAACAAACGAACAACAATGAAACAGCACTGTGTAACCACTCAACCAACTAATCAACCAACCAACCAACTAACAACAACAAAACAGAACTGTGTAACCACTCAACCTTCCAACTTACTAACCAACCAACTAACCAGCAAGCCAATTAACCAACTAACAACAACAAAACAGGACTGTGGTACCACTCAACCACCCAACCACCCAACCAACCAACCAACTAACCAACTTATAAACCAACTAACCAACCAACCAATGAACCAACTAAAAACAACAAAACAGGACTGTGTAACCATTCAACCAACCAACCAACTAACCAACTTACAAACCAACTAACCAACCACCCAACCAACAACAACAGAACATCATTATGCAACCACTCAACCACCCACCCAAACAACTAATCAACCAACCAATCAACAAACTAACTAACCAACCAATGAACCATTGCTTACAACAACAAAACAGGACTGTGTAACCACTTAACCACCTAGCCAACTAATCAACCAACCAACCAACTAACAACAACAAAACAGGACTGTGTAACCACCCAACCAACCAACATTTGAGACTAAATCTCTAAACATATTTTTCTGACATTTCCATTACTTGCTAAAATGAACATCATAACAAGACACAGACAGCAATCATAATACATTAATTATAACGTCACAGATATTAACACAACAGAAATACCATGGATACCTTTACACAACACCTACGCCAGAAGAAGCACTTTTGGCATTAAACACAAAATATAACCATTTACCACTTCGATACACATTTTGACGCATTTGTAGTCCTTAAAAAAAATGTGTGTAAGTCCCTTAGAAAGTTTAATTTAATTAAAGACCTTTCTTACTAGATTCCTGCTTAAAAGGCTTCATTTCCAACCCTAAGATTCTGATGAGCAGCAAACAGCACAAAATCTTAACAGAATGCGAATTACTCCCAGGCTGTTCTAGACATTTCACTTTGCTTCTGAGTGGGAAAGGGACAATGTATTTGCCAATTTACACAATTAAGAGGTCGCTGTGATTATGCATATGGTGTTTGCCAAGCGAATGTGAGGTTACAGGTCATCTTCACTGGAGCAGCATTCTCCATATTGTCTCTACAGACACCAAGTGCTGTTTCTTCCCAGAAATTAGACTAAAGAGTGTTTAAATAAGCATTACCCTTTGGCAGGGATCATATTTTCCCGCAACACCAATCGGTCCGGATATAAATGGGGAAAAGTATCCGAAAATGTATATCCGAAATCATGACAAATTACGTTAAAATATACCATTGATTTTGCCATTCATGAAAGTAGTATAATACATGTACAAGTAAAATTCCCGTAGGCATTTTTTTAAAAACGGAACGAGTTTTCTCAACTGGTTTTATCATTTGGTATTTCATTGTCGTTTCGTGTGCTGTTTTATCAGACTTTTTTCATCGTTGTCAATATTATTCATCTGTGTAAGTCTATACCGATGTTTTAAATTGTTGTCGACTCGATAATAGCTTACAAACATGCACTGAACCAAACAAGCCTGTGCGTAGGTTGGTTACTGACAACAACAAACAAAATAATTTAGAAATAATTTGTTGTCAAATAACCGACGGCCGATAGTTTAGATGTGTAGGGATTTAATCACGAGAGCGAAGCATTTGAAACCACGCATCTAATTTTCCGGTCGTGAGTTATTCAACAACAAAGTATAAAGTACACGAATTATTTCGATTCTAACACGCTTTTACTAATGATTTATTCAATATTTATTATTATTCTTGTGTACTATTTTATGTGAAGTTCCGCCCATAAAAATAACTTTCAGCTGTTCTGTCGATCAGATCCACGACTTTCATTCAATAATTATATTACCGGATTATTACGCTGGTGGAAATTGTATCGGCATGTTTTGTTTAGTTACAGCGCGTGCATTCAGACGCGTATTTTCGGATGCGTCTTTAATCCGCTGTTCACAAGTTTTTGATTCTTGGTCTGAAGTGCAATAAACCGGTCCTGACCGGTTTTAGAGACTGCAGCAAATGGTTTATCACACCTAATCGAGATAAGAATGTCATAAGGGTGTGTTAGCATGTACACTGTGTAATCGATTTCATGACATGGGAATTTTAATAGCAATCAGAATCGGACCGACTGTTTGGGATTTTCAATCGGTCTTTCATGACCCCAATCGGTCTAGGACCGACAAAACCGAAAAAAATATGATCCCTGCCCTTTGGATTTAATCAAGTTGTTAATATGACACAATATGGTTTAAACTAATGAGAAAACAATTGACAAGAAATATGGGATTATCAAACTACCAAGCAAAAAACAAACTGGCATGATGTGGCAGTATTTTTAGGGTTCAAATTTGGCCCCATTGCCCAATGGAAAAAAGTATATTTTTTCCTAAGTGGGACCTACAAATTCCCAAGTTGACCCTTTGCATGCTGGGAAATTTGTAGTCTGCTAAAATGTCGTCTGCTGAATTTGTAAAATTAGCATTTTCTTAGATTTTTTTCAAAGAATACTATAAGAAAAGCAAACAGTTTGGATCCCGTTCTGTGGCGTCTCATCTGGATCCAAACTGTTTGCAAAGGCCTTTAAAATTCGGTTCCAGCGCTTAAAGGGTTAATATGAAATTATTTGTTTTAAATCTGAATGTTTAGTTCCCAACCAGCCCCATACGGTGAACCTTAGTTAATATAATATTGTAAACACTTTTATTCTCACTTTTAAGCATTAGTTTGCAGACAACAACAACACTAATTTCCCAATATTAGTCAAAACTCTGTGATTTTTCCAAATCGAAAGGGACCCGGACAAATTCCCCCAAAAGGTGAAAAAAAAACCTGTTTGATCTAACCTATATTGGTTTCTACGTAACACATGAATAATTATATTTAAGGACACAATATTATAAGCCTTAAAGGTAAAGTGCTGGAAGAACAAACACATACTAACAACCTTCACCCCTCCTGAAAACAGTTTAATTTTTCTACAGCATGAATAAACACCAGCTCTAATTTACCACTCCATCAAAATAATACACACATTATTTGGCATCATAATGTATCCCCAAGATTTGTTTCCTGAAGTAGGTTAATTAGGCACTCCAATAAAATGTCAACCATTACTGACATCCCAGAGTACAACATTCATAACATATCCCATACTGCTGCAAGGGAAAAAAAACAAAAAGCATTAACAAAGACATTCCACCCTGAACTGAGGCTTCTACAGATATCCAAACATGCGTTGATTTGTTTTTGTAGGATTTTTTGCCCCTTTTGAACAGTATCTCAGACTAGCAGCTCACACTTTGTGATAAGCAGCATGATTAATAAATAAGCCGTGCTCTATCAAAAGGGCTTTAACCCTTTGCATGCTGGGAAATTTGTCGTCTGCTAAAATGTCGTCTGCTTAATATCCAAAATTAGCATTTTCTTCGATTTTTTTCAAAGAATACTATCAGAATAGCAAACAGTTTGGATCCTGATGAGACGCCACGTTCTGTGGCGTCTCATCTGGATCCAAACTGTTTGCAAAGGCCTTCAAAATTCGGTTCCCACACTGAAAGGGTTAAATGCATGTGCGTAATGTGTCGTCCCATATAAGCTTGCGCAGTCCGCACAGGCTAATCCAGGACGACACTTTGCGCCTTAACTGTATTTTTGCTATGAAAAGACTCTTAAAAACAAAAAAAATCATAAAAGCGGAAAGTGTCATCCCTGATTAGCCTGCGCAAACTGCACAGGCTTATCTGGGACAAGACTTAATGCAGGTGCATTTAACCCCTTTTTCAAACAGCACAGCTCCAATACTAAGACAACAAAATTCTAATGAACTGACAACTGCCCTGTTTGTATCTGAGAAAAATGCATCCTTAACCCATTTATGCCTAGTGGACTCTCCCATCCTTCTAAATTGGATCAATTTATTTCCAAAATTAGGGATGTCTAGTATATTTATTTCTATATTTAGAATATTTCTTCCAGAAATTCTTTTAAGCAAATCATGCGGCGTCTCATCTGGGTCTACGCTGTTTGCGAAGGCCTTTTTTCTAGACGCTAGGCATAAATGGGTTAAACACAAATAGTATTATTTCACCAACACACAAATATTCACATATTACTCATGTCAGAGACAATTGAATTGCCAGAAAGTCAATATAATATTCTTAACACCAATGCCACTGGAAGTGACCTATTTAAACATAGGCTATTCAAAAATCATTTAAAAAAAAATTGTGACGCAAATTTTCCCAAATAAAATATATTGGCCGTACTCTTTGAAAAAGGGGGTTTATTAATGCATGTGCATAAAGTGTTGTCCCAGATTAGCCTGTGCAGTCTGCACAGGCTAATCAAGGATTACACTTTCCGCTTGTATGATATTTTTAGTAAAGAAAGTCTCTTCTTGGCAAAAATCAAGTTTTGGCGGAAAGTGTCGTTCCGTACGGTTCCTGATTAGCCTGTGCGAACTGCACAGGCTAAGGCTTATCTGGGATGATACTTTACGCACATGCAATAAAACCCCTTTTCACAGAGCAATTGGCCCATATGGAATCATTAGTGACAAGATACTGACAAAATTGGAATAGCATGCCATAAATGACATAGTAAATTGATCTTTATTTAGTCTTTAACGTTTGCATTGATTTTATTAAATGTTTTTTTTTCTGTGGGATATTTTCACAATTGTATTTGCTTGATTTTATCTCAAAATGGGACATATGAAATACTGCAAGTAAATACTAATTCCAACTTTGCTTATGGTATTCATAATTTTCTTAATGTTACCCTATTTTTATCACCAAACAAATGCTTACATTCCTTATATAATGTATATTTGATAGCAGAGAATCAAAGAAACAAACTGCAACATAAAAATGTTCATTATTACACATTTATTTTCCATCATTCTATTAACCATTTCCCACTCAGAAGCAAAGTGAAAATGATTATGTACAAACAGCATAAAACCAGAACAGCATGCAAGAAACTCGCTGTCTGTTCAGGTTTAAATTTGTTTGCTGCTCATTAGTATTTAAGGTTTGGAGATGAAGCCTTAAAAACTTGAATCTAGTAAGAAAGGTCTTAAATGAAATATAACTTTCTAATGTACTACAAAATTAATGCATGAAAATCTGTACCTATTTGGGAAAGGGTTAAATAAAACCTTTCTCAACCACAGCAATCACAACTAATCCAGTGGCTGTCATTCAGTGTCAATGTCAACGTGCAGAGACCAGTAAGGTCAATACTCTTTAATTTATCGGTCATCCTGGCCTTATCCAATTGTTACTTGGACTATGTCATGCGAGTTCAAAATGTACATGTTACAATTGGTTTACTGACCGTTATTATATGACTGAATTACTGTTATTGAAATAGAAAATGTGAAAACCCCAACAAAACAAACAATTGAATAAAGTATGTATACTGCTAGCAGTACAAGACAGTTTTCAACCAGCAAATTTATCTCACCTTGTCCCTCCCCCAACCCCACCCCTGCCCCTCTTCCCACCCTTCCACTAAGCTACTATCCCACCCCACCCCTTCACTTTACTGTTACTGTCCCTTTGACTTCATAACTTAAATTATTTTATTAGTTAATAGTACATGTCAGTTTGTTTTTCACCATCACATAAATAAACATGCTCAAGTACTCTGAAACTGACTTCATTGTCCAACAAATAAGATACCTGAATTTTAATAGCATATGTTTTAGGACAGTGAACTATTTTTAAACCGTTATCAACAAATCCAGTTAGGACTGGTTTCACTGTCATATATTAAAAGCATTTTTTTTCCATCTTTTAGAGTACCCATAAAAGGTTCTTTTCAAAATGAAGGAAAACTAAACAAGAAATATCTTTAAAAAAGATATACGGCGTAAATAGTTTAATGAATGAGATCAAGGATAGCGAATGTCTTTTTCTGTGCAGTTCTTAGCTGCATCACACGCAGTACAGGATGTTACGGGGAGTTTTCGCGGCTTATTTTACATTATAACATATTGCTGGTCATAAACCTATAGATACAAAACAGAAAACCAAAAGAAGAATGGAAGTGAAATTTAAACATATGAGTCAACCGGCCACACGAGAAGTATCCGTATTTATAGGCGCGTTCTTCGAACAAACCTGTTTTAGTGGTTTGTCGGGCATTGCTATTTGATTCGATTATTAACAGTATCAATTATCATAGTGCTAATGCTTAAAGTGATATTATGGGCATTTTGCACTGTTGAATTGAGCTGAAAAGAATTAACAGGTCAAAATAGTTAGTTAAAATGTGGTTACTGATTAATTATCTGCAACTCACCTTGCTACCAGTTGTTTATAAAAATATATTTTATATTCGATATTCTTACGTGACCCACCCAGTCCTGTAAGCTGAAATGATCCGTAAAACAATTTCGTGTCTTTGTGTCGTATGAACAAATCTGCACTAAAACTAAATTTAGGTTCAACTCGTAAACGCATGATCAGTGGTCAAACGAAAGTACGGTTGATATTCAAATGCATTATTTTTCTCTTTCTGGTATATTGTTTTAGTATGATGATGATGCATTAATTAATATTAGTGTATATGAAGTAGAAACATCAAAAATAATCAACGGTTGCGATAGACACCTATAAACTGTTACATGCTCATAATATCACTTTAGTACATTAAGCAATATGGACGAATAATTATTGTTAAATTTATCAACAATAATATTTATCATTGTATTGTTGAAAACACATTAAGAATCTATTATTTACATACCATAATTATATTGCTGAATATTTTCATTTAACATATTTCTGGTCTAAAGAAAATTCCAGGTCACCTAGTTCACGGATAGCGTCTTTATTATATAACGATTATTTTACTGGCCGCCAACTCCGGTGATGACCTGTATATAAACTCTGAATGTCCGCGAATTGACCCGATATACCTCGCGGGTTGAAATGCAATGCTTTAAAGTGAGGCCTCGCTTCCATTGCTCTTTATACTTTTACATGTTAACATGTTGACAGGAATAAGGAAGTAAGTACTAAATATGAGAACATAGCCTTTTAAGTATAAACGCTCTTGCGCTGGTAATACTCTGAAAATAAAAGGTGTACGCACAAACTGTATTGATGTAGAGAATTGAGTGTAAAACTGTTCTATCTATTAAGCCTTTTCATTCGAGATAAAATTGTTTCATACAGTAAAACAGTGTTACAAAGACGCGGATATGTTTCCAATGTTCTGGTGGTATACTCAAATCAGCCAATGGAATAAATGAAGTGTATTCATTCGTACCTAGCCGCGGGAAATTTTATTGGACACTTACAAAGGTCAGGCTAAGGTGAAAAGCTGGCTTATGCAGCTTACGCCGAAAAATTCCCAATTAAAATCTGAAAAATTCCTAAAAGAAAGAAAAATTGCATCAATTTTGTTGATATAAACAAAAAGCATTATCTGCAAGTGAACAAATCAAATGTGCACTTCTATTGAACTTTTCAAGCCAAAATGCATGTAAATGAATATTTTAATTGGTTTGTGTGACTAAGTACCAAGTAATTACACCGATCTATAATACCCAATTTGAACATTTCACGACACCAATTTTTGCAATTTCATGGGCTTCTTTTTCCCAATCCCAAACTTTGCAGCGCTTATTGTTTCCTATTGGCGTGGTACCGGTAAAAACTGCGCGAAAATTATGCAGACATGTAGATTATGCAGACAGAACGTCACATGGAAAGTGTACATGTATTTTGTGTTGTATAAAAACATGAACATCACGTCAGGCGATGTACGCGTGTTCAACTGAAAAAAAAACGCCCCGATTGGACGTTATTTCATCACATCTTTAAATAGAAACAAATGCCAAATTTTATTTTACACTTAAGAAAAATGACGAATGCTTGTATTTCTTGAAATTCATGAGAACTTTTATCGTAAATATTTACCAGAATTTGCAGTTTTAAAACTGGAATATACAGGATTATCGGGTAATGAGTATTTACTGTTACCTTTGTTATTATCACTATCTGTGCACATGGATTTTAAATTTGAATACTGGTGTGTTGCTCTCAGTATAGATTTCTATATATAGCGACTGGAAAAATACTAAGTATGCAGTAATAGATACATTAAATAAATTATGATTTTAAATATTATTATAATTGTTCTTTTAAAATTTATTGACTAACTTATCATTTTAAAAAGATTTCTATTTTATGATGCGCACCGACTCGGTGTCTTATCGCAGTTTGCCTCGGCTGACAGATGCGAAGCATCGCGGCGAAATATGATATGCTGCCGCATACTGATCTCGAAATATGTTTGTTCTGTGTTGGCTGTACTGTACATGTAGCTTTTTGTATGGAATTTCCTGACTGTTGTGAATAATACTCTTTTAAGGCACAGCCGTTAATCGATCACGCGCGCAACATCTTTTTTGAGATGCATTAATGGCATGAATTACAATGGCAGAATAATTATATATATATATATAACTGTGAACAATCAGATCATAATACTTGCCAGTCATGTTTCTGAGAATTAAAATATACTAAACTTATAACTGTGACTTAACACCAAACTAAACAGGTCCAAATTTGTCCTTGTGACAATAGTTTACTGTCACACAAATGTACATGCTACATTACTTAGAAACTGAATTTTGTCACGGTTCAGCAAATAAGATACCTGAATTTTAATAAAAAATGTTTCAGGTTTGTGAACTATTTTTAAACTGTAATACAGTAGAATTGCAATAACTCGAGCTGGCGATTTCTCGAAAACTGGCGATTACTCGAGCATTAAAGAAAGTCCCTAGCATTTTCCTTTTATGTCTTTATAAAAATACCCGCAATAACTCAAACATGCGATTTTCGATAACTCGAGGTCGTGTGCCGGTCCCTGAAAGGCATTTCACACCTAATTAACTGGCAGTTTTTTGAAGACGCTTTCTCGTCTGGTCGGTGCTAAAAATATTCGAGTTGTGAAAACAGCTCAATCAAGCAGACAAAAGACGCTCGATTAGGTGTGAAGTTAGTTGCAGTTTGAGAAACACTGCAAATTGTCATCCTTTGAGAAGCAGATCAAAGCTACACAGTTTTAATGATAATTAAATAATTACCAGCTATCGATAATTATCGCGAAACGTCTTCCGCCATCAGTTCTGGGAAGCTGATGGGTTGCGACGATCTTCAATCCTTGACTTTGCGCAACACAAGTCTGACTAATGTACATAAAATGCAAAGTGTGTAGTGATTATGTTGTTTTTAGTGTGTGTGTGTTTTTCATGCGCATGTACATACCTTGTGTGCTTTTTTGAATAATTATGCTACATGTACAGTGAATATTGATGAGATATTTTTGATAATATTTATGTTTTGTGTGTATGTTGAAATAATTAAATGAATTTACGATCATCTTAATTGTTTTGTTTATTATACTGTAACCTTAAGCGATTTTTACAAAGCCTTTTCTTTCTCTAGCACCGTCTTAAATGTAAATAAAGCGTTTGCGGTCAGAATATAGCATTATTAACCAAGACAGTGAAAACAAATAATACCATGGATTACTCGAAACCTGTGATTACTCGAGCATCGATGTCGGTCCCGTGATTCCTCGAGTTATCGCAGTTTTACTGTAAACAAATCCATTAAGGACTGGTTTAAAGATCATATATTTATAATAACAAAAAAAACATAAATAATGTTTGACCTTCTTGACCTAGGGTTATACATGATACACATGAGTGTACACTTCAATGAATTTATGAGAACATCTCATCTTACAGGAAAGTCTAATGTACACAGCTTTCTGTATGGTCCAGACACAATGCCAATATATGTATCCCGGAAAAAAGCAACTTTTTGGAAAAACCCACTAATCTGCTGGTACAAATAAACATGACCCATTTATAATCCTTTCAAAATCACACATCGTATCAACCGTTATTATTTAAAGTAAGCTATCATTGGTTGATTTAATGGACCAGCATTGTTTGTACCGGGGTGATTAGTGGGTTTTTCTAAACGCATGCATTTCCGGGATCAGTCTATAGAAACTATTGAGAAATAATGTCTATCTAACATGTTACCATAATTTCCAGTCATTTTGGCATAATTGCCAGGATAATTTATATCCAGGCTTAACCCTTTCCCCCATTAGAAGCAAAGTTAAAATGGCTTTTGCAACCAGGATAAAACCATAACAGCCTGCGAGTAACTCACAGTCTGTTCAGCTTTTATGCTGTTTGCTCCTCATCAGTAAGGGTTGGAAATGAAGCCTTTAAATCGTATATGTAGTAACAAAGGTCTTTAATTAAATTCAACTTTCTATGGGACTACAAATGCATCAAAATACATATCTAAGTGGTACATGGTTTAATACTACCAACTTCTAGCATAAACTCTCCATTGACATTATAGTATTATACACTGTTTCAATTCCATGACTGTCATTTTAAATTTAATAACCATCACTAACAGACTGAAATGTTTACTTACATCTTCTTTAACATTTACTTTTTACTTTCAATGTTTGATAATTTACCTCGAAATTTAGATTGTTTTGGAATTAAATACATACAAAATATATATTATAAATATTTGCAATTGCTAAAGAAGATAATCTAGACACTATCCACTTGCTTTACTACGATTATAACTGATTTAGACATGGTCAAACATTTTTAAGAGAATGTTATTTCAAGGCTACTGAATTCTATGATAGTCGAACATCTCAATTTCATCGCTAACCACAAGCTTGTAATAAACTTCATCAATGCTAGAACAGTATATCTATCATAAAATCTATGAACCCTACTGTAATCAATAATGGAATTTAATCAACACTTCCAGTATTCTATTATTAGTATTAAACAAATGTGAAGATCACTCACACAATTATAATTATTGATGCCTAACACAGCTGCACTATTAAATCAATTTTTTTTTCACACAAATCCCTTATTAATAAAAAAACAACACACACACTATAATCCACAAGGGGATTTAAAACCACTGTGCACATTTCAACCATTTCAAGCAGTAAGTATATAATACAGGTTAATTAATAGACACAACTGTTACATGTGCTGTAGACTTGAACACTGTAGTAAACATGTCACCCATTGATAAATACCAGACTTGTAGTACACCTTGAACAGCGCAGCGTAAAACAGCCTGTGGTGACCTTGTTTATCTCCGAGCAAAGACAAGTCAGGCCACAATCGTGCTACTGAATGTAGAAAAAGTGCATTTTACCAATAACACATGTAATCCCTTGTATGTACTTAAGTATACCATAACCTATTTATGTAAACAGGTCATTTAGATAAATGTCAGCTGCATTACTTGAAGGCTTAAATGCTTGTCTTGGAATTATAATGTAACTGATTTGTTGACATATTGAAACTTAAACACTTCAGCCTTTCCTCAACCTTGTGAGAGGAATTCAACCTTTCAAGACAGCAGTATGAGCAAGTTTAATGCACCACGAAACAAATCCATTCCTCTCTGGAATCATCTGTCAACCACTGTTACTTCCTGGGCATTGTCATAATCACAGCAAGACGCTCATAATTCCTCAGTCACCTGATGCCGCGAGAAAAAAGCATTTCATTCTGTTGTCCCAAGGGCTTCAGAGAGTTTGTTATTGACTTACCACAAAATAATCCAGCACAAAATCTTTAAACCAGAAATATCCTGTTTTTCGGAGAAGTACATTTTATCTTCCAAGAGAAATAACAGATTGCTGTTTCTGTTGTTTTTTTCTGGTTCAAGCATTTTTCAATATTCAGGAGTAGCCTGGATGACCTTTATTAGCTTGCCAAGTATTGATTACGTCATCACAAACGGTGACAAATCAATACATCACATAGTATACAATAATGTAATATTGGTTTAGTCTTTTGTATCTTTAATCTATTGATGAGAACATGCCATTAGCATTTCCCAGCAGCAGTAAATCCACCTGTATGCTGTTTTTTACACCTTTGTAAACTGACATTCTTTGTGAAGTTTTTAGAGAAAGAAAAAAAATGTTTATTAAAAGAGTACATATTTTCAGTATTTTAAATTACTGGTTGAGTATTAACATGATAATGCAAAAACTTAAGAGATATGGAGAGTTTCTATGTTTACCTTCACTTCACAAGTGCATTATGCAGACGGAAACGCCAACATTTGGCTAAGAAAATTAGTTTGGACTTTTTCGGCGGATGGCAACTTAAATAATTGGCACTAAAATCAGCTTTCTCTTATATTTTATGCCTTTCTCTTATCTGATAAGCATGCAAGGGTAGTATGAAATTCCTCTGTTTTAAGATTTGTGTGCAAATAAAGAATACATCACAGCCATAATAAAGCATTTCTGGCAAATACTTTCAACACTGCTCGACATTATCATTCACTCTTATAATCATATCATTTATCATTGACAGCAACTTTTCCGAGAAATGCTTAACTTATCATATATAAGGGCACATTCCAAAACCTTTGATTCATTCCAATGTTACAAGCAATGCCATCCTACTTACTGCTATGCCATCAATACCTTGCACACCTGCCTGAGATTGAACACCCAACAGCTCACTCCCTTCTATCACATGTCACATAACTTTAGATCTCAGATAGTTTCACCCCCAACCACACACCCCAATGCCATCCCTTCTCTACTGCTATCATACAAGTGAATGTAACAGAAACTGAATACCATAATTAAGCCAACCTGTGTATGAATTCCTCAACAAACAAATTTAGACAACAATATTTTACATTTTTAGATAACCTTACACAACCTTGACCCCCATCCCCCCTCCTCACTAATTCTACCTGATTACCTGACTTTTGCACAACCACTTCCTATCCTAAAACAGTTCTCACACAGACCCAAAAACATAGCTGGAACCGGATTAGCTTTTAGGCAACCTCTGGGGAAACAAGGTTTAATGCATGAGGGCAAAGTGTTGTTCCAGGTTAGTCTGTGCAGTCAGCACAGGCAAATAAGGGACGACACTTTCCTTCTTAACTGGATTTTTAAAGACTTCCTTAAAACGGAAAATACAATAAAAGCAAAAATTGTTGTCCCTGATTAGCCTGTGTTGGCTGCAAAGGCTAATCTGGGAGGACACTTTTCACAAATTCATTAAGCCCAGTTTTCTCAGAGTGCGGCTCATGTGTTTACAGCTAATACATGTATGGACAATAGCTATCCTCATGTGTTTACAGCTAATACATGTATGGACAATAGCTATCCTCATGTGTTTACAGCTAATACATGTATGGACAATAGCTATCCTCATGTGTTTACAGCTAATACATGTATGGACAATAGCTATCCTCATGTGTTTACAGCTAATACATGTATGGACAATAGCTATCCTCATGTGTTTACAGCTAATACATGTATGGACAATAGCTATCCTCATTTCTATTCATAAACATGTCAATAGCTTATTGTTTTCAATATAAATAATATTATTTTTCAACAAGAACATATAAATAGGTGACAAATCCACTGATATGTCCTCCAATTACATATTCACACCAATAATTCCATCAACATCCCACAAGATAACAAGTCAAATTTCCTCCCAGTGAACAACAACACTAGTCCACAGGCAATAAGCAATTCTCTGTGAATTCCCTAACCAGCTATCAGGCCATAATGTCAATCAAGATCGCACAATTATCAATCAACACAAGGTCTAGTGTTTCAAAGTTGTTCCCTTGCCAACTGATGATCTGATCTTACTTTACTGTTATGGCAAACAAGACAATCTAAGAGACAATATAGGGCAACACATATAGAAGGAACAAAAAGTAGCGGCACAGATATCAATTTTTGTCTCAATTTGGGATCTGACCTGAAGTGAAACTCAAAAATTATTTATGACCCAAATCAATATTGTCAGTGGCAGAATTAAAGCAATTATATATTATCTTGAAAATTATTCACAAAACTCTCTTGGGAATAAAAGTTGTAGTTTGTATGTATGGATGTTTAGTAATGTCCAACAACTATTCAGTCAAACAAAAAGAATCATTGGTAAATGACAGAGTTAAGACTGCTACTCACACATTCTTTGTGAAAGCTTTTTGTCTTAACCCATTTATGCCTAGTGGACTCTCCCATCCTTCTAAATTGTATCAATTTATTTTCAAAATTAGGGATGTAAAGTATATTTATTTCTATATTTAGAATTTTTTTTACAGAAATTCCTTTAAACAAACAGCGCATGATGCAGCGTCTGATCTGGGTCTATGCTGTTTGCCTGCAAGGTCTTTATTTTCTAGATGCTAGGCATAAATGGGTTAACATGCCTTCCTCCAATTTGTAGTCCAGCACTGGTAATTGAGCTAGCCAATCCTGCTATATTCATAGAAAGAGTGCCATTGTCAAAGAGTCAATTGGTTTCTCCTGTTTCACCTTTGAGGTAAAAATTGTGACCTTGAGCTTTGACCTTGTGACGGGTTTATGTGTGTGCAGCTCCATCACAATATGCTTAAACTTTGGCCAAGTTTAGGACTTTGAACTCTGACTGAGCAAGGGGATTGGTTCTTAATATGCAACACTCCATCTCATGTTTATCACTTTTGCTGAGTATTTTAAAACCTTCTTTAGGGGACAAACAAATTCTCAGGAAAAAGTGTGTTCAGCCTGTAACCACCTCTACTGAATTTGTGTGCCCATAATAATTTTATTGTCATTTTTGCAAACATGCATATGAAATGAAAACATTTGCAAAAACCACACATAATATGTATTTTCCTTTAATAACTAATAATTATCAAAAATTTGCTTTACAAAAGTTTGGCGTTATGGCGAAACTCTACAGATGCCCCAATCAACATCATCATCTGAAAATACCTCAGTCAATGTGACAACTGACAGTTTCAGTAAATTTCATGGAATGGTGTTGGGTAATAGAATCCAAAGCCATTTCATTACTGCAGCAATCAAAGGGCAGGACAATTCTCCACAACAACAATGTTAATGTGAAAAGCCTCATTCCAATCTAACAATAACATAAAGGAACAACAAGCAATAACACTTCCATACATACTGAGAGAAGTTTGCTTGTCCCACAATATCGCCCTTGCCATTCAGGCAGTATTGATCATACTTTACTTCCTAGATAGTGCCTACAAGCTATGGATTTATGTCCAACAAACTTTGAAGACTTATTGTCTGATAAAGTTAAAAGCAATTCTTGCTCATTCACTAACCCTTACAGCGCTGGAACCGAATTTTAAAGGCCTTTGCAAACAGTTTGGATCTAGATAAGACGCCACAAAACGTGGCGTCTCATCAGGATCCAAACTGTTTGCTATTCTGATAGTATTCTTTGAAAAAAATCGAATGCCAATTTTAGAAATTCAGCAGACGACATTTTAGCAGATGAAAAATTTCCCAGCATGCAAAGAGTTAAAAAAAAATTGAGTTTCACTCTGGTAAAATGTGGCTTAACGCATGTGCAGCCTGCACAGGCTAATCTGAGAAAACCCTTTACCCACATGCATAGAGCATATTTTACCCTGAGCACGCCTGTAAAATATGTTGGCATCCATAATAATGTAGTAATGTACATCAGACCTACAATCTGATCTTGTTTGATTCCTTGAAAAAAAAAGACATGCCTCAAGGTTTTGACACACTTTGACAAGCAGGTCATGTCTTCCCTAGACAGTGTCCATTATACCTCCTACACAATCACTGATGATTTGTAAAGTCACAAGACCTTGCCAAGTTTATAGAGGTGCACTTTTTAAGTTAAAAACTATCCATGTCAGATTCATCAGTATTACTATTTCAAAATAATAGTCACACAAAATTTCGTCAAAAAAGGGCAATTTCATAAGGAGCATTATGTAGAAGATTTTTACTGTTCTGAAGGTCACCAGTTATTATTACTTGTACAATTTCTTCATATCTTAACAAACACAATAATGGGGTCTTATTCAGAGCTATCCAAGGGAGGGATCCAGTGTTTAGTAATCTCTGTAAGAGTAGTTTCCCTTCAATCAACAATCAACAATGTTTTGGTTGGTGAGTAATAGTTTTATATTCTTTCTATTCTGCTATTAAAATTTATCATATAAGTGAAGCCTGATGAAAAAAGCAAAAATCTGAAAAATGCAATAATTACAGGGGGGGGGGGGGGTTCAAGCCATTTTGGGAAAAAAGGAGTCTGGTCAAAATGGGATTTTTTCAATCGATAAAATGGCAAATTTGAGAAATTGTTATCAACCACTTGGGATTTTTTTTTATCAACAAATATTGACACATCAGTTCTTTTCCTGGCAATTATGGGAAAAAATTATATAAATTATAGTCCTATAATTTGTCAAATGTTTAAGAAATAACAATGAGATATAATAAGAATTAATATATATATAATTTGATATTGGGATTTTTCTGTTTGGGATTGGGTCTGTTTGCTTTGGGATCGGGTTCGTTTAAGGCCTTTTCTACATAGCAGAAAAAACAAACAGAATTAACTTAGGTAATATTAATTCCTCCTTGTGTAAATATATCAAATAAAAAACTAATTTGTTTTAAATTGTTTTCATATGGTGTCATTTAATTTACATAACATCAAGATCATTCAAAATGACAGAATGCCAATCAATTACACGATAAGAACACCTCATATTTCATCAAGATAAAGCAAACAAATAGACTAGGCCAGATCGATTTTGTGAAGAAAACACTGTAACTTACAATACTGAATACAATATAGTCCAATAGTGACCTATATTCATAAACTGGCTATGAAGTAACTTACTACTATTATGACCTTTAACTGCAGATCAGATATAGATTAATAGACAAGGTCAGCGATTTGGAATTTAACCCTTTGCATGCTGGGAAATTTGTCGTCTGCTAAAATGTCTTCTGCTGAATTTCTAAAATTAGCATTTTCTTCGATTTTTTTCAAAGAATACTATCAGAATAGCAAACAGTTTGGATCCTGATGAGGCGCCACGTTCTGTGGCGTCTCATCTGGATCCAAACTGTTTGCAAAGGCCTTCAAAATTCTGTTCCCGCACGGAGAGAGTTAAAGCTCTGAAATGAACTACAGTCGAAACCCCGATGGCTTGAACTCGCCAGGACCGACAACAACAGTTTGAGCCATCTGGAATTCGAGCCATCCGATTTCTAATATACTTTTGTTAAGTTAACTAACATAAGTTAGCAATACAATTGCACCTCCAGTTGAAGAGTATTCATACTGCCTAAACTCTGTACTACTTCGTACTACTTACTGCTTTTGAATTAATAAGAACCAAATATATACTTTATTTTTTCATTAACCAATATGTTAAAACAGTTACACCTATAGTAAATTATATCAGCAGGTCTTAATGTAGCACAAATACGGGTACATGGAACAGCGACTTAGAAACTAAACATGCATTCCTAATTCTTCTTCAATTTCCGCTTTTTGCCACTTTCTACTGCCAAAATGGCTTCATATGTTTCTCTGTTACTTTTTACGTTGAACTTTCTCTTTGTCCCTTTACTTCCTACAACTCACCCGTTCTGTATTGCTGATCTAGATATCCACCCAGATTGGGTACCGGGGCCTTCTCTAGCATGCTAAGCAAGAAGCGATTTAGCAATTTCAGCCATAATAATCATGAGTCTTCAAACAACGCCAGATTTTATTCAGAATGTCATCTTTTACTCAAACCAATTAACAATTGAGTCGAAGGCATGTTTGCAACCTGTGTGACATAAATTATTGTGTAGCTTTAATCAAAAGGGCCTAATCAATTAACAGTTTTATGCGACCCATAGCGAGTTCGAGCCAACCGAACAATAAAACTTGTGAAAACTGTGGCACTGGGACTGTGAAAACAGTTCGAGCTATCCGATGATTCGTCGTCCAAGTGAGTTCGAGCCATCCCACAAAACTTTTTATGAATATATAGCAATAAAAGATCTGTGCTTTGAGGAGAGTTAGAGCCAGCCGGAAAAAGCTTGTGCCATCTGGTTTCGACTGTATGGTGGACGAACCAGTTATCGAACACCTAAGAAATTACGTTCAATTACCTTAAAATTGCAACACTTAAAATGACAAAAACATTTTGTTTTAACTAATGACTAACAGTTCAATCATTGAATGATTTATCTGTAAAGTTTTCCAGCAAACTACCTTCAAGAATTCATAACAATGATTCCCTGATTATTGTCACCTCTAGCAGACAAAACAAAATGGCGGCCGATGTAAACATGACCTATTACCCGACACTTCATAAATACTACTCCAGTATATACAAAGTCACATGACTATCACGTGACCCGGACTCGGCGAACAAATCTGCGTCTGCTGAAATAAAAATTGCAAACGGAAATATGATTTTTGGTGTGTAAATGCACGTTTTGATAAATGCATTAAAAAAGTAATAGCAAAAAACACACAAAACGGTGTAAATAACAATAAATGCATTCCTTTAACCTGTTTTTGGCGCATTTGTTTCAAGCTAAGTAGGCAAGTAGGTCATGGACTTCATGTGTGACCATTTGTTTATCAATGTGACGTCATGCGCACTTTTGCGCATGTGCATACAGAACCAAAACAAAACGTCCGATATTAGGTGCTGTTCGATAACAGGTACTTACACGATACATGTTGCAACTTATTTAAAACCTTTTTTTTTTTTGGAGGGGGGGAAGGGGCAACCTTCCATTTTCTCCAATCTTCCATTTTTGTAGAGCGTTTTCTTGAAATTCAAATACATGTATGGCAGCGTTTATGGAGCTGATTGAATTATTGCTCATTTATAATTGATTAGAGACTAACAATTGCTGGGGCATCTGACAGTTTAGTGTGATTATCTATTGTTTGAGGCAAATAAAGGTTTATTGTTAACAGAAATTATCTTTCATTCTCGCCCAGTTATCAATAGGGTTGCATTTATATGCACATATTGGCAAATTAAAACACAACATGGAAAAAATAAGCTTAGAACTTTTTTAATTTTTAGTGTTTTGGGGGGAAGCCTTCTTCCATTGGGAATTTTTAGGTCCCATTTGGGAAAAATATATCCTTTTTTTAATTTGGTATGGGGCCGAATACTGGACCTGATTTTTTACGAAAAAACACACCGGATTAGTATTGTGTTATCTCATACAACTTTACAACTTGGCATCAATTTTTCTGCTAATTGACAAACAAAATCCATCCTATGTGAATTGGCTTTCAAGGCATGAAAAGAAATGTTTAAAGCATGAGCTCAGACGCTTTGTTGGCTGCCTTTAAAGTCATTAATCTGTTACATTCCCATTAGCAAATTTAGTACCCTTTTTCCTAAATCCAATTCGAATATTCCTAATGGATGATTTGAATGTCCCTCAGATGTTTGGAGATAGAACTATTAAGAATACAAATGAAATGTCTCAAGTTTTAATATCCATATACCTTACAATTGGATGGGTAGAGGTCATATTCCCAAAAAGGTGAGAAAAAACCCTGCAGAGTGCAATGTAAAGATGTGGTATATTGCTACATGACAATTGAAAGTAAACCAAGACTCAACAGTTTCAATAAAAAGGAATTCACATTTTCAGTTGAAAAGAAATAACAATCATAGTAAATAATAACAAGATACAGGACTATTTATCACCCAAAACATTATAAAAGGGAATATCCGTCACTCCATTGAAGCAGTTTAACCCTTTAAGTGCGGGAACCAAATTTTGAAGGCCTTTGCAAACAGTTTGGATCCAGATGAGACGCCACAGAACGTGGCGTCTCATCAGGATCCAAACTGTTTGCTATTCTGATAGTATTCTTTGAAAAAAAATCGAAGAAAATGCTAATTTTAAAAATTCTGCAGATGACATTTTAGCAGACTACAAATTTACAATCGTCTGCTGAATTTCTAAAATTAGCATTTTCTTTGATTTTTTTTCAAAGAATACTATCAGAATAGCTAACAGTTTGGATCCAGATGAGAAGCCACGTTCTGTGGCGTCTCATCTGGATCCAAACTGTTTGCAAAGGCCTTCAAAATTCGATTCCTGCACTGAAAGAGTTAAGGCACTCCAGGTTAGATTCACAGGCTGGTCTGAAGCTAGTCATGTGGATGCATACGGCATAAGATCCATTTTCCCATAATACTGTTCATATAAAAAAAACAAAAGTGCTGTTGTCATGTAGTTATACACAATTTAGCAAGGAAAAATCAAAAGAATGTCATTATGCAGCTGGGGGATATATAAGCCCCCCCATAAAACACTAGGTATAGAAACATACAAACATGTAGGAATAAAGTGACAACAATTGCAGGGCGATATAACAGCAGACTGCTTATGTCACAATCCCCCAGGTCATTACCCCTGATAATCACATCATTCAGATGTCTACAATATTGTGTCTGGATGCTACAAGAGTGTGTCTAGACTACCATAGTTGTTCCAATAAACAGAGATATGCTTTTATTGTCGGGTAATCATACCATAGGTTGGACCAACTCAAAAAGAAAACGAGAGCGCAGATGGCGTTGAAAGTCTATTTGCAAGATACAGGGACGTTTCTGCTGAAGTAAATGTTAAAGGATTAGTTGTCTGAATTAAAATGTATAAGGCTATCAAAAAGATTTTTTTATAAAGAACAAGACTATTGCCAAGCAATAAAAGTCCCATATCTCGCATGAAGCAGTATTATAATTGTCTCCCTTTGTTTTCAAGGGACGTAATTCTTTTAAGTTTGCCTTGAAGATGGTAATTTTATAAAAAATAAAAATAATGGAATCCCAATATTTCTAGTCAATCGCTTTTGCCAATAACAGAATTGTTTTATGAATGAAATTTGTTTAGTTTCTAAGAACGTTTTTTCACGTAAAACGGTCTTAGAAAAATTCACTGAAATTGGTGTAAACAATGTTCTTGGAAGAAAATGTTAGAAAAAAGTTTCTAAATGAAAAATTGTAAGAATTAGGAATTACTATATTAAATATCTTTTTCATCTACCCAAAATCAGGGAACAGGCTTGGAAAAGGACAACCGTTTCCCATGTGATTTTGAAATGCGGTATTAAAAAAGTCTATTTGCGTTGCAAATAGACTAAAAACTGAATTTGAAAAGCCTATGTTTTTACCATGATATTTCCATTGATATTTTGGACAAATTGTATTCCAAATAATAACATCAATTACAAATTCTTATCATCTCACAACTTTTACCGCTACGCTTAAAAGGTATAGTACGGCACTGCACAGTGCATCCATGTTTTTTGCTGCAGCAGTATGTGCATATTACAGAGGATCATTACTTTTAGCAAATCAAGTGACTCATGTGTGTGGAATCCACAATTGAACGGATCTTCACATTAAAGGAGAACATTAAAAACAAATCATCATCCAACACCTTCTGTTCTAATTTTTTTTTTGCACTATTAGTGGTTTAATGTTATAGAATATTGAGTAAATTCTGTATACATCATGTACTTTTCCACAACCATCATCATATTCAGGGCTCGAATTTAACTTTTTTTTCTACTTGCAAAACATTGCGAGCAGCTTTAACACCAACTCGCAAAATCAATAACATTCTCGCAAATTTTGCTGGAAACATAATTTAATTTCGTTTTTTTATTCAACAGTTAACTTTGCTTTATCTTTTGTATTGTTATTTCCATTTCCATCTTCGACGCCATGTCTGTTCAAGTTCAATGAACACGTGTGAATTAATCGACTGTTTAACGTACTTTGTACCAATACCATCCTCGTATCTGTACTATAAGTATACTAGTCTATATACAAGGTGCGCGCTTCCGCATACGGGTATTAGAGCGTTCTATGACCTATGGTATAGCGTTCAGGAAGTCGAACACATTTAGCAATATTACGTTTTTTTTACTATTTCTTTACTCGTAAAAAATTACTAGTGGCTTAAAACTTAACTCGCAATCGGTATTTTTCACTCGCATTTTGCGAGTGTGCGAGTGTTAATTTCGAGCCCTGATATTGTGTATCTAAAGGTTTGCGGTAACAACCATTTCAAAATGCTATTTCAGTTAACAGTCCATTTCCCCCGCGTTGGTGCAAATAGGTACCATGTGACATTGAAATATGAAGGCACATGGTACCTTTTTGCACCAAAGGGTTTAATTTATTTTCTATAATTAAGCAGGCTCTTATAATTCTTCTGATTATAATTTCAAACAATACCACAATGCAGCCAACTTTGGCTAGCCAAAATCTGTTATCTGCACAGCCTTAAAAACATGAATTGAAACCTCCACCGGTCTGGTCTGTCCGGTCTGTCCGCTGCCAAAAACAACCCAACACCTATCAAGTACACCATTTACCATGTTTAATATCAAACGGTGTACATTATCTTGTACAAGTCCATATTTGCACAATAGCCATATTTAAATGAACACCTCCCACTGATGTGGATTTATCACTGAATTTTGTGTACCCTTTACATGAACGCCTCTCATCCAACCTGGGAAATATACTGTTTGAAGTGTTTAAATCTTATTATTAATGGATCTTATCTAGCTTATCTGATGCAAACAAAATAAACCTAACAAAATAAGCCTTTTTGTTCATGTCACCATTCGTTTTCACACGCAAAAATACATACTGAAATAGACATAAACATAAAGTTAGACATACAGAGTTAAACTATTCTGCTTCCAAGTCTTAAGTCGTTTGCATTTTTTTTTAGATTTGATGTTCCAAACTCAAAACTTTGTTTGCACCATTACGTTAACTGTTTTTTTCACAGATTGCTACCACTGTGACAAGCAATGCAGACAATAACAGGAGATGTGTTTGTCAGAAACACATGCCCCCTACTGCCCCACTTTGAAATAAAAAATAGTTTTTTTATTATATCCCTTTAAATAGTATTACTTCCCTTGTTAAAGTGATCTGTACCTGCCAAATGATATAAAATAGTAATTATCTCCCTTTAAAGCTTGTTACTTCCCTTTGATTTGTTTTTTTTACCTTTGACCTTGAAGGGCTTCAAAACAGGCAGCACAAACAGGATTTATTTATGTTGATTTCACTTTCAGAAAATATGACACTGCACACCCATTTAAAAAAATATTTATCAACTCTGGCCATTAGAAAGTAAACAATTGGGTCAAGTACCTACTTGATATATATGCTTGCCAGTATCGGAGTATGGTTACTCCGAAGAAACTAGGTCTCAGAATGAGAACCTAGGTTCTCATGAAAACCTACAGGCTTTTTCCGCTCCATTTTGGGAAAACGCCACACTGGAATTTTGGGAATTTCGCGTCGTGAAAACCCCAATTTGGGAAAAAAGATAATCGCAAAATTGGCTCAATTGGGAAAAATTATCGCATGTAAATAGTATTTCTTATATTTCAAAGAAGCCGTTAACTGGTAAAAAACGACTTTTAAAATTTTACAAAATATTATGAACATGAGTGATAAGTGCAGGTTTTTTAATCTGAATTTGGGGAAAAGGCCTGGCCTTTTTTGAGTTGTAAAAAATCGGATTTTGAGGAAAATAAGGAAAGTCTTAAATAATCATTAACATATTTTACAGTTTTTAAAACAAATTCAAGGCAACAGATAATTTAATTATGCAAGACTTTTTTCTATTTTCTACACCGGATCAGGTTAACTTATATATTTTAAGGTAAAAAAAAAAAAAAAAAATTTTTTTTTTTTTTTTTTGGAATTGGGATTTTTTTTTTCAATTGGGAAAAAAACAACCAGATTTGCATTGGGAATGGGGCCGAATTTCGGACCCGTGGCATAGGGCGGAAAAAGCCTGACCTAGGTTCTCATTTGAAAACTTGGGTTCTAGTGAGAACCTAGGTTCTCATTCTGAGAACCTAGGTTCTCATGAGAAACCTAGTTACATGGGAACCGCATTGCGGCAAGAAACTAGGTTTCTCGTGAGAGAGACTGTTTTTCAGTTACAGTTACTCTCTGAGATAAGAACTGTACAGTCAAAACCTTATAGCAGATATTTTTGACCAAAACAAACACTGGTTAGTCACACATGTTATAAGACTATTCATTCTTAAAAAAAAAAAATAATAATAATTTTTTATATAATTTCGGTTTGGGATCAGGTCCGTTTGCTTTGGGAGTGCATCCGTTTTCCGGAGGCGCAGACAGTGCTGAAAAACCCCTGGTTGGTGAAGACTGCAATTCTGTATGTACAGTCAATTCAAACAGGATTACAAAATGCAGCACAGATTGTGTACCATTGTGCAAAAAACTGTTAAGTGCCTCTTTATGCAACACCAGTATTGTTCCTGATAAACATTCACAATAAATTGTATCAAACTGTTCACTGATAAAGAGCTCCAGTGGCTCTTCTTGAAGTATTGAAATATATCCTATTTTTCCACATAAACTATGCTTGTGTTAGCTTTGTCTGAGTTTGGTTTTCAACACTATAACGTAATCCAAAATCCAGCTATATTCAGCTTTGAACGCACCCAATAAATGCACATGCAGTCTATATAATGTTACTTAATATTTTTGCTCACATATTCTCAAACAAGAGCTGAAACTATTTCCTTAACAGTGGAGACAAACATAGCATTACAAACCAACAGAAACACAAAGGGAAATGTTTATAGTCAGGGTTCGACATTAACTTTTTTTACAGCCAGACCATCGGACCAGCTCCTCTTAAAATGTACTAGCCCGAATATGATGTCTACTAGACCATAAATGACATAACAAATAAACACAATTGTGTCGTGTAACTGTTTAATCAATTATTTATCAGTAAATAATAAGTGAACACAAGAAAGTCATTTTGATGCAAAGAGTAAAAAATAAAATAAAACTATTTAACAACATAAATTGTTTGTTATAATTTCACTGTTTATCCCCAGTTAAATAAATGATGTCTGTACAGCAGGTGACATTTATTCAAGGTCATCAAATTCTGGCCTCCTTGACCGCTGTGCTCCATGCAACCACAGCTCTAAGGCCCTTTTTCCAGCATAATCTGTGTCAGTTTTACCGTCGGATTCTTCTTTATTAACTTATTTGTCGGATGAAAATCCAATCTTGAACAAAGCCATTCTTTAATTTAACATTCTCTCGTCTGCTACGCCAAAATGTTTACATTGATGATACCGATTGTCAATAGAAGTCGTAAAAACATGATGTAAAGTTCTTAGACACTTCAGAAAATCATTAATATTCATGACAACTTGACCAATGGAAACAAGCAATTTCTGCGGGAAGCTCTCCTTCGCGTCTAAAAATAGCGATGAATCATGTGAATTCTCCACGTTTATTTATATACGCTAGTTTTGTTCTGATGTAAATAACGGATACGAGAGTTATTTTACACATTAAGAGAAAAAGGTTTTCGGTTAGGTATAGTTATATGAATCAGTATAGATTTGTTATGTACGACCAGTCGGACAAGCTAGCCCACAGTTTTACTAGCCCGACCACCGATCTTACTAGACAATGTCTGTCGGACGTGCCTTAGTGTCGAACCCTGATAGTGAAGCAAAATAAAATATATGAATATCAATAAAGCTTAGCAATACATGTACTGTAAATGTATAGAAATTCGTTAGTATGAAATTTCGTGGTTTAACAGCGCCCTCACACTACTTTGGGGGAAGGGGTCCGCAGCCCTTAGGAGGGGGAATTTTCGCGGCGTTTCCCTTTTTGGGGAATTTTTTTATTTACTCTTTCATTATTACATTTGTACATGTTTGCACTTAATATTCATTGCATTTTTCATAATTTATTATTTAATTTAGTATGTTTGAAAAGATTAAATTGAAATAGAATTGAGATATAATAATAATGAGACACATCTTTCCAAAAAAAAAAATAATAATAATTTTTTTTTAATTTTTTAAGGGGGAATTTTTCCCCCCAAAAAGGAAAAAAGTATACTTTTCAGGTGGGGGACTTCCGCCAAATTTCGGAGGCAGATTTAATAGATTGAGGGCCCTGTTTAATAAAAAACAACCAGGGTTTTTTTTTGCCCGATTTTATAGCCGAAATTCGGCTATGTTCCCAATCCAAAAAAGTATACATTTTTCCCAAAATGTGGCAAAAAATTCCCAATTTCCCAAAAAAAAAATTTTTTTTTTTTTTTAGAAAGAAGTGTCTTATGCGTATTTTATCTCAATTTTAATTCAATTACATATAACAAAGTATTATATGATTGCGTTCTTTTAATTTGAATGATTATAAAGAGTTATATCAAATTTAGTATTTCCCTAATCAGTGGACTTTTGTTTGGAATAAAAAGGCTAATGAATTTTATTTTCCCCAATTTCCCATGAAAATGCCAATAAAATTCCCAATTCCAAAGCCATGGGCAATCTTCCCAAAAAGTGGGAAAAAAACCCTGACAACTATTTCGTTGACACATAATTTCGTGGATTTCAAATTTTCTGGGTAGACTGACCATCATAATAATTAAAATTTTATTAAAACAACCAGAGTAATAACGAAGCATAATCTGCTAATCTGTGTTGACAGCAAGACAGGATGTTAATTTGAACTGAAGCATGAAAGTGTTGCCGATAAGTGTCGATAAGAGCGATAAAGCGGCGCAAATTGCCATCTACACTACAAAAAACTGTTACCTACCCTTGGCCTTTGTCTTCTGCGGTTGGGGTCAGATCAGCAATAGTGGCAGCCAGAGCAGGTGACAATGTGTCGGCATTTTGTAACACATTTAAATTCTTGTCAAGCGCGCAAAAATCAGCACCAGAGCTTTTCTTGTCTGTCGACAGCCCAAAAATCGGATCCTTCAATGCATTGAGATTTTCTCTAGCAGAATGCTGGCTTGCGTTAATCTCAGACGGCAGTGTCTCATTGTGACCACTTATTGAAACTTTTGGATTCTGTATTTGATGGCTGTAAGCCTGTATTGTAGATGACCCTTGGCCCACATTTTGAATCTGGTTTATGTGTGTCTGGCCCTGTTCTGATTGCATTTGAGACAATGACTGTGCAGGATTGTACACTGACTGCATGGATATCGAGCTGCCTGTAGCAGACATGTGTGGCATATACATGCCAGAACAAGAAGCATCTATAGGGGTTTGGTTAATAACTTGACTACTTATTTGAACTGGATGTCCACTAGACACATGATGCATGTTTTCATTCATTGATGCTACATAGCTAATACTTTGGTTAGAGTGTGATTGGGATATTGACGAGGCAGGAAAACCAGCAGACACATCATTGTTGAACGTCTTCGTAGGAATCTGACTCTGCTGATTATTCACCATTCCCGATTGGTGGACAGCAGTGACTGGAGCTGGGTGGATGGGCTGAAATGAGTCCTGCCCCGCTATAACACCCTCGTGCATCTGATAATGTATTGTACCTGTAGCACCAGCAAGCAATGGATTCTTAGACGGATCATCAAGGCCGTGAACATAATGTATGGAACTTCCGGCACTGGAGCTACCAGAATTTCCTTCATCATTAAATTTAGGTTCACTGGCTCCATAATTAACATTTGTTGATTGTTGAGGGTCCATGTAATCATGACAGGTCCAACGACCACGTTTAAAATGTTCATTTGTTACAATTTTAACCACTCTAAATCTAGACTGATTGTCTTTACCTTCCCTTGCTTGGTTTGTGGATGGAATATCATCAACAGCGGACGGAGTTTCCTGCCCTCCATAGTCAGTGTCATGCGAAGATTCCAAAACTGATGAATCATTTTCTGTTACCTCTGTATGAGTTTCATCTAAATCATCATTGCTGTCAATATCAATAGTCATTTCTTGGGGTCGTTTGACACTAGTGATCTTGAACGCCCCTTTTTTCCTTGGTGCACCTTCTGTCACTGCCATTGGACTATTTGAACCAGCTCTCTGGTCAAGGTCATCACGATTTAGTGTACTTTTAAGCTCCTGAAATGCTGAAGTCACTGCAATATTCACGTTAGTTGGTCTGTCTGCCATTTCTGACATGTACTCACTTTTCACATTAATTCGATAACTAACACAATTTCTTCCATACACAAAACTCTAGCGCTAAAATTCCAATAATCAATGATTAGTTCCATAATGCGGATATCTAATTTTGATGTGTTTTATGATGAAACATGACAATGTTTTGTTAAATATTAATATAATTGTCGAGGGCAAGACTAAGATTTCCTGTCAAAAAGTAATGGCGGACATTGAGAAAAGTCGGTCGACGACGTCATGGCGAGGTTAAGAACCACTAAATATTTCCGAGATACAAGAGCATCTCAAATGTTCTGTAAATTTAGATCAAGTAAGATGAATATTTTATCTAGTTTATACATGTACTGTTAGAAAATTTGAGAAAAGAATGCGAAAATGAAGATACTGGTCTACATGGAAAATCCAGACTTTAGTTTTGACGTTAGCCATTACCTTTTCCACATTAAACTTCTTTGGGTTCCAAATCAATTACAAATCAAGCTTCTCGAGAACTATGATGACATTTTGTCCGGTTGCACATGAGTTTTGTCTATGTCGTTGAATCTTTAGGTAAATTATTGATGTCTTCCAAGAAAAGCTGTTAAAGATAACTTTAGGTGAATCTGATTTACCATGTTTCATCTTATTCGGAATAATTGTTCTGTACTCATGCAATATCAACATCTTTATATTTACCCCACCCAGTACAATTCAGTGTCAAGGTTAGTTAAGTTAGTGACCAGTAAATAATCTGGAAATGATTATACATGCAATAGGTCACTTACATAGGGAAAAAACTGACCTGCGTTTATGCATTATATTCATTTTGTTTTTTGGCAAGATTTAGCCAATATTTGCTCAGTTTATCCTGCAACAACCCGTATTCGACCACTTTCTATTTTAGACCAGCCCTGGTAAATTATTCATTCATAAGAAAAACAAGAGAGTTTCTGGAAGTGGCGCGCAGGTTTTGTTCACAAGTGTCTGTAAAATGTCATTCAGGTTTAAATGACGTAAAATGGAGATCAGACCTGGTTTTTCCGCCCTATGCCACAGGCCCGAATATCTGCCCCATTCCCAATGCAATTTGGTTGATTTTTTCCCAATGGAAAAAAACATTCCCAATTCCAACTTCCAACTATTGCATGCAAAATGGTTTTTTTTCGGCCGCTTAAAATGCGCAAAATAACATTACCTTAATCTGCAAACTAAACATTGGGGAAAATCTGCTTGTTTTGAGCCCAGCTTTGTTTCGATCAATACTGCGCCCACTGTGCAGGTTATCATTAATCATCAAAATGGCGTCTCACAACAGCAAATATTACGTTGCCAAAATAAGAGAAAAGATTTAAAAAAAATCCGTCCCTTTTCAACAAGCAAAAAGAAAACCAACAAACATCGGGTAATTATAGTATAAGAATACTCAGAAATATTTCGAATAATAAACAAAGATCTTTATAAATGATTTCCATAATTCAACAACAAGATGCGACATAAGATTATTTTTTTTGATATCTGAAATTGAATATAGATTGATTCTTGGGGGATTATGCCACATATGCTTCTCTTGTAACTTTGTGGTTAAGAAATTTTGAATACTGACACTTTGTTTGATTATATTTTATTAGCTCATCTATTTTTTGAAAAAAAAAATGAGATTTTGTCATCACCTTGGCGTTGGCGTTCGGTTAAGTTTTGCGTTTAGGTCCACTTTTCTCATCAAGTATCAATGCTATTGTATTCAAACTTGGTACACTTACTTACTATCATGAGGGGACTGGGCAGGCAAAGTTACATAACTCTGGCGTGCATTTTGACAGAATTATGTGCCCTTTTTATACTTAGAAAATTGAAAATTTTGGTTAAGTTTTGTGTTTAGGTCCATTTTATTCCTTAAGTATCAAAGCTATTGCTTTCATACTTGCAACACTTATTAACTATCATAAGGGGACTGTGCAGACAAAGTTATGTAACTCTGACTGGCATTTTGACAGAATTATGTGCCCTTTTTATACTTAGAAAATTGAAAATTTGGTTAAGTTTTGTGTTTTGGTCCACTTTACCCCTAAAGTATCATAGATATTGCTTTCATACTTGGAACACTCGCAAACTATCATAAGGGGACAGTAAAGGACAAGTTGCATAACTCTGGTTGTCATTTTTACGGAATTATGGCCCTTTTTTGACTAAGTAACTTTGAATATATGGTTACATTTTGTGTTTAGATCCACTTTACTTCTAAAGTATCAAGGCTTTTTCTTTCAAACTTCAAATACTTTCATGCTATCATGAGGGTACAGTACCTGGCAAGTTGAATTTTACCTTGACCTTTGAATGACCTTGACTCTCAAGGTCAAATTAATTTTTTTTTCTAAAATTGCCATAACTTCTTTATTTATGATTAGATTCGATTGATACTTTGACAAAACAACTCTTACCTGACATACCACAATAGACTCCACCCAAACCATCCCCACGCCCCCTCCCCCCCCCCCCCCCCAATTTTTTTTTTAAAAGATCATCTAATAAATGACGACCATACCCTTACACTATACCCCCCCCCCCCCCCAATCCCCCCCTCCAAAAAAATATTTTTTTTTAAACATGGTTAAAAGACACAAATATTTATTTTTGCTATTTTTTTTTCGAAATACCGTCCAACCATCCCACCCAAGAATCCTCCCTCCCCCCCCCAAAAAAAATAATTTTTTTTTTGCATTTTTGGAAGATAATGTAATAAATAACCACACCCCCACACTATACACCCCTCTCCACTCCACCCCTCCCTCCTTTGGGATTGAAATTGAGATAGGTCCCTTCACCTTTAAAAAGAAAAATGGATGAGCGGTCTGCACCCGCAAGGCGGTGCTCTTGTTAACATTGGCATGGTAATGTATCACAAATGTTCATAATATTTTGAAAAAAAAAAATATGGTTACAAAATAGTCGTTATTTACCAGTTAATGGCTTCTTAGAAATATATGAAACACTATTTACATGTCATTATTTTTCCCAATTGAGCCAGTTTTACGATAATTTTTTTTCCCACAATGGGATTTTTCACGACACAAAATTCCAGTATGGCGTTTTCCCTAAATGGAGCAGAAAAGGCCTGCAGACAGGTAAATTGTTTCACTTTAAGGGGTGTTGCTGCAGTTTTTTTTTTTTTTTTCCATCTAATAGATTTTGTCCAAAATTTATATTTAAGTTAAATATACAAATACTATATGAAAAATGAAATAAAAACATAGGGTCATCGGCCTTGTTTTGATTTTATTCACCATTAACAATTTAACATGTACTTTTTCAATAAAACTGAAAAATCTCAAATTGCATAAAAATAATTAATAACCAATGAAATTGGCAACATATAGATATTATGTAAGCTAAGAAACATCATCATATACTATTAAATTAAACCACACACTACCAATAAAATGGAGTACACAAGTTAAGGTAGCGCACCTCTAATGGGCACATATCCAAATATAATTTAATTAATTATTTTCCTAATCAGCATCACTTCACAGAACTACATGCAAATTTGTAGGTAGGCTTTCCATGCTTTTTAAAAAAATATACCGATTTTTTCAAACCCACCCTCACGCTCGGCTTTTGTCCAGTTTATTTTCACCCCTGGGGTATATAAAAGTTCCATAATTTATTCAGATTTCCAAATATGGGCATGCAGTTGGTGTGTACAGATGCAGTAAAGGTGTTTAAAGTTTAAACAAGATGAAATAAGTATTCTTTTACAGACATTTATTTTTTACAATTTTTTATCTATGGAATAGCGCCATGAAACGTAAGTGATTTCAGCCAAGTAAAAATTGGGTCGGTTAAAAACAAAGTGACATAAAATTCAAAATAGTATCATTTAAGTTATATTTTAAACTATTTTTTTATAGAAACACTATATACAGCAAAAATACCAAGAAATAGACAGATTTACCGTTTACTTTTTGAAATAAAAATAAAAATGCAACATGCATCATTCGTATTTTCAGCAGTAAATAACCCAATTTAGCCATAACGTTGTTTTAATTTTAAAAATTGTAGGATGTTCTTACGATTTTCAACATATTTGACAATAAACATAGCTTATATGCTATATTAAATCAAATTACTTTAGAAAAGAAATAAAACGCGTCGCAAAAAGTATGCGATGTCTGCAGGATTCGAACCTGCGCGGGAAGATCCCAAAAGATTTCTAGTTCATCGCCTTAACCACTCGGCCACAACAACTTCACATCAGTGCCACCTTAAATTAAATATCCATAAGTAAGCAGGTAAAAAGGCTTGTTTATCTTTGAAGAAATCGCGAAATCATATTTTTCAGATGATAATTGTATCAAAGTCAATATTTATAGTGAAAATAATGTATTCTAAATGAATTATGTAAACACATATCAAAATTCAAAGTTTGAAAAAAATAAAATACATCTCTCGGAAATAACCGATCATTTAAGATCGGCAATGATCGTAAAATAAATCTTGGGAAATCATTAGAGGTGCGCTACCTTAATTTGAAGATTTATTTTTTTATTTTATGTCACCCAAATAAACGTCCTTTTTATGCGCCCGTTTTAAAAAAGGGACGTATTATAGTTTAACCCTTGGCGGGCGGGCGGCGTCCACAGCAGTGTCCGCTCTCTAATTCAAATAGTTTTCATCCGATCTTCACCAAACTTGGTCAGAAGTTGTGTCAAGACAATATCTAGATCAAGTTCGAATATGGGTCATGCTGGGTCAAAAACTAGGTCACGGGGTCACTTAGTGCATTTCAAGGATTAAGCATGGTGTACGCTCTCTAATTGAAGTAGTTTTCACCCGATCTTCACCAAATTTGGTCAGAAGTTGTGTCTAGATGATATGTAGGTCAAGTTCAAATATGGGTCATGCCGGGTCAAAAACTAGGTCACGAGGTCACTTAGTGCATTTCAAGCATTTAGCATGGTGTCTGCTCTCTAATTGAATAAGTATAGATATTTTTAAACCAATAGATTTTTATTAACGCACCGCACCAAAACTGCAAAGTTTTCTATTTATATCAATGGTACAGCCCAGTAAAATCGGGCTGTCCATTTTATGGCCGTTTTCGACCTTTTTATCCAGAGTTTTATGTTAAGCAGTGTGCTCGGGCAATGGTTTATTAACCGAAGTCCCGAGGATAAACAACCCCATTAGTCAGTCTCTAATTGAAGTAGTTCTTATCTGATCTTCACCTAATTTGGTCAGAAGTTGTGTCTAGATGGTTACTTAGTGCATTTCAAGCATTTAGCATGGTGTCCGCTCTATAATTGAAGTAGTTTTCATCTGATCTTCACCTAATTTGGTCAGAAGTTGTGTCTAGATAATATGTAGGTCAAGTTCAAATATGGGTCATGCAGGGTCAAAAACGAGGTCATGAGGTCACTTAGTGCATTTCAAGCATTTAGCATGGTGTCCGCTCTCTTATTTAAGTAGTTTTCATCCGATCTTCACCTAATGTGGTCAGAAGTTGTGTCTTGATGATATGTAGGTCAAGTTCAAATATGGGTCATGCCGGGTCAAAAACGAGGTCAGGATGTCACTTAGTGCATTTCAAGCATTTAGCATGGTGTCCGCTCTCTAATTGAAGTAGTTTTTATCTGATCTTCACCGAATTTAGTCAGATGTTACGTCTAAATGATATCTAGGTCCAGTTCAAATATGGGTCATGCCGTGTCAATAACTAGGTCTCGAGGTCACTTAGTGCATTTCAAGAATTGAGCATGGTGTCCAAAACCTTCGAACGGGCGTATCTTGTGACAGTTTGGCAATCTTGTTTTACTATTGTTACCACATAAATGGAATTTTTTTTTCTGTGTAACTGCTCAGATATGTTAATCTACGTCTTGTCATCATAAAATACAAATAAAAAAAGGGGGTCACCGGCTTTTTAACAGATATTTTTTGTTTTAATATCTACGTCAAATTTCATAAAATGCAGCAATTGGACAAAACCCAAGTACCGGTTCATAGATTGTTAGAAATATGCATAAACATTAGAAATTGTTTACAATCTTTTCTGGGATCACTACAAGACATTGATAAAATACAATATTTAATCACAAACATAAGACCATACAATATCAAACTAGACCTTAATCATTCAAAACTTACATGTACTTGTTCACATATTTCGGCATGTTTTGAAGTTTGTGATTAAATGCTTGAAATTGATAAATGTAAACAACAGGACTAAAGAGCTCCTGTATAAAACAAGAATGAAATTAAAGAAAGAAAACAAGTTTTAAAAAAGTGAACCCCACCTGGGATGGAACCACTGACAATTGTATTATGAACCAACTTGGTCATTTCTGATGATACTGATAACAAAAATATTGAGTTGTGATATTAGCATCATCGTTGTTGCTATAAATATATCCTAAGTTAAATGAACTGCCGCAACACCCTTAATATGAAAATGCTGCACTTTACGTAGGTTTTACTACCCGGTAATCCTTTACTACCCCTAGCTTCAAGAACGGTTTCACGCGCTTTAAACTTTACCGATTATTTCTTTCTCATAACGAAGGTGTTTTACAAATATCTTCAGGGCCACCTAAATTGTCGTTTGGTAGACTTAGTTTACTGTGCATCAGAAAACCATTTTATAACAAGTAATTGGATTGTAATTGATTATATATTCATTCTATTGTTCATATTAAAACAAAACATAATTGGTATATTTTCAGAAAACTGATCCCGTTCATGGCCCCTATAGGTCATCCTATGACCTTGATGATTTACAAAGGGCCTTTATGGCTGTAAAAGACCATCAAATGTCCATAAGAAAAGCAGCTTTGTACTTCAATGTCCCTAAAAGAACCCTTATTGACAGATTGCATGGGATAATCAGTATTGACACTGTAAAACCAGGCCCTGCCCCACTATTTACCCTTGATCAGGAGTCTTTACTGGCAAATCACATCCAAACTATGGGTGAAGTAGGCTTTGGGTTCACCAGACAAGAGACTATTAACCTTACAAGTGACTATGCATTCACCTTAGGCCGGAGACCAAGAGATAAACCTCTAACTGATCGTTGGCTGTATAAGTTATTGGACCGGTGGCCAGCACTAAATGTGAAGAAACCTAGAAGTCTTGATATAGCCCGGGCAAGATGTGCTACAAGAGATGCTGTTGATAGATATTTCGAAAAATTACATGAAATTCTTGTCAAGTATGATCTCTTGTCAAAACCCCATCGGTTGTACAATATTGATGAGAAGGAGCTCAGTCTAGAACACAAACCACCAAAAATGGTCTCATCAAAGCATGGCACAACTCCTGCTGTGACAGGTAGCAGTGGTACAAATGTAACTGTCATTGGTTGTGTAAATGGGGTAGGTCAGCAAGTACCTGCTTACTTTGTTTTTCCAGGTCAGAGAATGCAGCAGTCTGTTAAATTGTGTGACACCTGGTACAAATGGAACTGTTTCCCCAACAGGATGGTCTAATACAGGGGTGTTCTCTGATTATTTGAAGGAGCATGTCTTACAATACTGACCCCCAAGATCACAAGATGAACCAGTCCTGATACTTTATGATGGCCACAGTAGTCACATTTCACTGGACCTAATACATTTGGCTAAACAGGAACATATTATCCTTGTTGTATTACCCCCTTATTGCGGCCATCTTTTACAACCCCTAGATGTCAGCTGCTTTGGACACTTTGAGGTTGCTTGAAATGCAGCTCTACACAGCAACTTAAGACCATCTGGGGGTCGTACACTATCCAGATACGATGTTTCCAGTTTAGCACGTAAAGTGTAAAGCTCAACACTCACAGCTACCAACATTCTAGCTGCCTTCCGTAAGAGTGGTGTTTACCCATTCAACAAAAATGTGATATCTGATCACCAAGTGGCCCCATCAACCTGTTTCCATATTACAGCTGCAGGTGATGCGCGTAGTAAAGGGTCTGAACCGTGTGAAAATAATGAAAAGGAGAACAGTTTTTACAGGAGCGTGGGGGCAAGATTTTACAAAATGTAGACACAGCAAAAAAACCAAAGAAACACACTAAGCAAAGTTGTAGTTGGACAAGCTGTTACTGAAACTGAAGTCCTTAACAAAATTCAGACACAAACAGAAACTAGAAATGGCGCGGCAGAGCGACGCGTATCCCCACGCCGCATGTTTGACCCAGGGGCGCCCCATGGTTGGTAATGGGGCCATGCATAATTGAGATTGACTGTATTGTCATATTGTCATTATAGAAGTTCAGTATCAATTAGAAGTTAATCGGTGTAGAAAGGAAGAAATTATAGTAAAAGGCAATTTTGGGTGGGTGTGTTCTATGTGGGTGGGGTGCCCCAGGGTTGGTAATGGGGCCATGCATAGTTGAGATTGACCGTTTTGTCATCAGAGAGGTTCAGTATCAATTTAAGTAAATCGGTGTATAAATGAAGAAGAATGTAAAATAACCTAAAAAAATGAGTGAAAATCTCTGACCCGGCCCCACCCCAACCCGCATAATTTTTTACCCAGGGGTCAGATCAAAATTCCAAATAGTGCAGGGTCGCACATATGCTTATAGCTATCATGTGTGTAAGTTTCAAGGTTCTAGTGCTAATAGTGAAGGAGGAGATAGTTGCCAGGACAGACTGACAACCGGACAGACGGCGGAGATAACCACAATATCCCTACGCTTTTCAAAAAGCGTGGGGATAACAAAGTAACAAATGTTCAAACGATGCAAATAAAGAAAATATCAATCCCAAACTAATGGTATCTGGTTGTGCCAAAAACCTAAGGTTATAAGAACAGTGACTGAAACTAGTGAAAGTGCTACATGTAGTTCTGACGAAGATGTAACAGACTTTGATAAAGGCATTGTGTGCAAAAAGTTTGGCCCTGGCAGACCTAAGTAAGAGGCCATACATTGTTTTAGTGAAATTGAGACAGTGTGACAAGTGTTCTGGGCTGGGTCCGCCTGTCCTGCACAACTATCAGAGTTTATATCAGAAGGGGAGACATCTTCTTGTGCCCCCAGTGCTTAACAAATTAACATGAATATAAAATTAAACAAGTATTGTTAATATGTTCAAAATATGTTCAAAATAAAACAGTTTAATGCAGTTTAAATTACTTAAGATTATAGTAACTGTTCTTTAAAGCACTTTAAAACTATTTTATTTGTGTACTAACTTTTGGTGTGCAGTATAGTTGGAAAAAATGGAATTATCTGAAAGTGGTCGAAAACAGGTTTGATGAAAATAAAAATGGCGATATTGGCTTGATAAAAGAAGTGTGAAATAAAAGACACATTTTATTACTATATGTTTTTGGTCTGAAAAAAAAAAATTTTTATACTTTGTTTTGCGTATCAAGTTCATTGTCATTAAAGTTACATATGTATCTCTTCGTGGATGTAAGCGGCTTTCTAAAAATGTCTTAAGCGATCGAAAACGGGTTGTACCAGGATATAGAGCACCATGAAGTATTCCCTCGGTTGTGGGTTCAAGTCCCTTTTACTGGAACTCCTTATTGGGGGCTGTGGTTGTTTGTTTCACTCATATTTTGACTTTTTTGGGGTTGACTGTCGTCAACCAGTTTACAAAATTATTTGTTTTTTTAAAAACAGCAAAGGCTAAAATACACTACACTATCAAATTTGTCTGCACAACCATGCACATACATAGATTTTGCATCCCAGGGATCAATTTTAGAATCAATTCACATTAGAGAAAAATAGTTACAGGTTGCAATATGATGACCATGGGTTTTTGGAATGCAAGTGGTCAGCATTAGCTTGTATATATTGTATCCCATTTCTTAGCCTCACTCCTCGCATCAAATCATTTAACACCTATCGGTACTTTATCAAATCATATTGTGACATATATGTGTGTTCAATCAGAGTATCAAAAGCTTGCCCAAACTTTTCCTTCTTTTTCCCAAGTTTTTGCATCAACCATGTTTCACAGTTTTGCGTAAGGCCGTTTCTGCAAGTAGGGGTCTAAGTTTCTTTGTATTTGAAGTTTTATTGCAACATGCATTTATAGCGTTGGCATGCTTTATATGTTTGCCATCAATCTTGTGAAAGAAAACCAAAAATATTAATGTCAACACATGACAAACAACAAAAAAACACTTAATTATGAACTCAATTAATCTGTTTTTACAGTGATAATGGCTTATCTATGGTTTATACTCTTAAGTTGTGACCTTAAAGGGGCCTTTTCACAGATTTTGGCATATTTTAAAGTTTGACATTAAATGCTTTATATTGATAAATGTAAACATTGGATCTTAAAAGCTCCAGTAAAAAATCAAGAATAAAATAAAAATTAAAATTTAAAAAGAAGCCGGTACCAGGGCTCAAACCAGTGACCCCCGGAGTCCTGGAGTTAGTCTGAAGTAAAAACGCATTAGCCCTCTCCGCTATTCCGCTGGGTATACACAGTTTAAGTATTTTATACCTTATATAAGCAATCTTCGTAGTTTTGTTAATTTAAACGACAACAACAGAACTCTCCAAATAATTCAATTGTTTCACGTTGCAACGCTTTATAATTTTTAGGTTTTCAAATCGTCAAAAGATACATATAATGGCTATATAGGACTATGGTAAATGTTCAGTAATACTGTTTCCTCACAAATATCATAACTAAAACGAAAATTTGTGAATCTGAAACAATTTTTTTCAATTTTGTCAATTTACCAAACCGTGAAAAGATCCCTTTAATTTCCCATGACTCACACAAAGAAGTGTAATGTATTGCACATCTCCATTGTTTTTACCGTTAGTACGTAATGTCCATATGTACAGGCATATGTAAATATGCCATTGTATGCGGAAGATAAAACATGTTTGTTGCATCAATCTGGGCCCTACATGTGATCTAATTTTATGGCAAAACCCTGGCCCCGTGTTCAAAAAGCTTTTTTTGCAATCGACAATCGATTTTGCTTGTCATTGAAAATGGATTTCCATTGTAGTTGATAGGCAAAAATGAAAATCGATGTCAGTTAAACTCGATTTTTATGCCTCCGAAGGAGGGCATACATTTTTTGTATAGTGATTGGACTGTCCGTCCGTCTGTCCATCTTTCAGTCACACTTTGCGTTTAGGTTTCGAAAAATGCTCATAACTTCTATGTCCCTTGAGATGTAACCTTCATATTTGGTATGCATGTGTATATGGACATGGCCTTTCCATACGCACACAAATTTTGACCCCTGTGACCTTGAACTAAGGGTCTGCGTTTAGATTTCAAAATCTGCGTTTAGGTTTCGAAAAGCGTTTATAGGGGGCATATGTCATCCTTTGGTGACAGCTCTTGTTGATTGCAAAATCATTTTGTGAACATGGGGCCTGGCTTTCTGCTAGATTTTGTCAAATGAATTGCTGGACAGCCTGTAATCACTTTACTTTATTAATTCATTTATATTTTTATATTTATGTTCCAAACACAGTCTCAACATGAAAAACGAAGACGATTTTTCCAAGCCCCCTAAAGGCAACTTTGTTGATGGGTTTGGACGGGGAACAATTGTTCACGCCGGGAAGAATGAGATCCCACCTGGAGCCATACTGATGACAGACAGAGATGTGATTGACTACCAAAACACAAGAATCCAGGCTTGGGAACCACAGTCTGATGTGTAAGTATACTGTGAAACCATTATTATTATTATGTTCATTAATTGCAGGGCTCCTCTGGAGCATTGAAGCAATTTGACTATTCGACGATTCTTGGGCGTGGGTAGAACCAGTGCTTGGTGTCTTTGGGGGAGATTAAAAGAACGCTCTCGCAGTGGGGATGGAACCAGTGACCTCCCGATTGCTAGGCGGGCATTAATATTCGTCTATTTTGTCTGTGGATCCAGTGACGAATTTAAGATCCTAACAAAAAATTATGTCCAATGTTTAAACAAAATTAAAACTGAATTACAATAGGCATGAGACATAAAAATTCTATGTAATCCATGCATACATACTTAGTTTGTTTTGTAGTCAAGATAAATCCGGTTTTGACACAAAGGGTTGCACTTTTCAGTGTACTTAACTAACACTTGGACTTGCTGTAAAATGCGGATGCAGTTGACTTCGTTTAGGTAGAATAGTAATGATTAGTGATTGTTAACAACTTTTTTTCCCATTGTGTGTATTGTGTTTTTCAAGGTTGTTGACTTATTGGCGACTGGCTTTGTTGTTTCAAACACTTGTTAACTGTTATTCAGTCCCGCTGAACCGCCAATCATAACAATTAATTTTTCAATTGCATACAATAATAAGGGCCCATAACTATCACATGATAACATTAAAAGACTTCTTAATTGGCATGTGACAAACAGAACTCCCAAGTGTCCTCCCTTTTCCCCACCACAATTTTTCGCAACCCCCAAACTGCGCTTTATCGCGGGCATGCATAACAAACAAATCGGTTATTGACTGACACATTTTGTTTTTCCAAATCAGCAATTGGCAAATATAAGTGCTGACGAAATAGTCATTTTTTTTTAAATGACAAAATTTCATGCAGACGAAAATAAATGGTTTCACAGTACCTGCAGTTATTGTTGTCTTGATTGGGAATATGGTGTAGCCTTCAACTAAACATTTATCAACAAAACTTTACTAAGAGGAAGAAAGAACTTAGCGCCATCCCAATCTTAAAGTATATATTTTACCCAAATGGCTACCTAAAATGCCCAATTGAGCGTTTGAAGAAAAAAGAAAAGATTTTAAAAATAATGTTTAACATTAAGGTCAGTTCCCTATCCAACTCTATAAGCTGAACCATACCTGAACATTAACAAACTTTTTCGGGGAAAAAAAACTTGATTTAGGAGAATGGTTTAGCCTTCAGTTTGGTGTAATAATTAATCAACAATATTGAGTAAGGGGAGAAAACTAAACATTTTGAAGAAAAATTCACCAACGTAAAGATATGGAAGTTGTATGCCCTCTTACAGTTCAATTTAATTGTGAAGGGTCGTTTACATTACACTGTAAACCCTGTTGGCGTGTGTACATCCCAATAAGTGATCTGAATGATTTCTTTCATCAGTGAATATTATAATACAAAAATATAAATGTACACAAGCAAGTTCTTAAGGGTGAGATATTGCAATAATAAACAAGTGTATATATGCTAGTCATGTATTTGAGCTGGATTGCATCAAATGCCTAAGGCTTATTGAAACACTCGAGTCTGTTTCCTGGGTAGAACCAGTACTTGGTGTCTTTGGTAAAGATCTAAAGAACGCTCCCACAGTGAGGATCAAACCAGTGACCTCCAAGTCAGTAGGCTGACATCACATCCACTTCGCCGACCTTAAAATTTGCTTATTAGCTCATATTAGAATAAACTTCTCAAGGCTGAGCTATTGTGGTAATGAGACTCATAATCCAGTCAGGGTATTAATATGTTTCAGATGGTGGCACAGCCAAGGAAAATTCCTCACCCTCCTAGCATCCAACATCACGGGCTGTCTCATCACGCAGTATTTCCGTAAAAAATTTCGGCTCCAATCATATGGCGTCATCTTTACTTTCGCTCCTACAGTTGCGTTTCCTGCATTAGCCTCAATATTTTTAAGCGAGCATATGCGCAGAAGTATTTTAACTGTCCCCGAATGTGTGTCATGTTATGAAATTCGCGCAGGAATTCTACAGACATTAAGCTCAAGTTTCTATTCAGCGCTTGTTGCACCGTGGCCGTGTGTGTACTACGCGAGGAAATATCATACGTACCTCGCCCCTGAAAACACTTTCAAGCCCACAGTGATGTATGGGCTGAGGCCGTCTGTGAAGTCGTTCAATATTTTCCTGTTGTTAGTGATCGCAAACTTTGGTGTGGGGTGGTATGTGACTCACAAACAGGCGGAGGAAATCGATACCATCACGGAAAAAGAGGTTCATAGGGCAGCCATTACTGTGTTAGATAGCATGATATATAATGATCATGAAAAAGAAAAATAATAGGCAGCGCTTCATTAATTTATAGTTAATTTCCAATTTTGTACCCAGATCAATGGCAAAACAATTTATACGATATTTTTATATAACACAGTATGCTTATTGTAGTTAAAAATAATAAGGGGCTTTATACAGAAACCTATTTTTATATTATTTCCAACATTGTATGAAGGTGACTTTTTCCATCCATGACTTCATGTTTTAATATTCACATGCTTACACATTTGAGCCACAGTCTGGGAAAACAGGGCTTAATGTGCAAAAAGTGTCATCCCAGATTAGCTTTACTGGATTATTGTTTAGAAGAGATTTCTTTTAATGAAAATTTCATGATAGAAAAACTCATCCCCTATTAGCCTGTGTGGACTGCACAGGCTTATCTGAGATGTCACTACCCACATGCATAAAGCCCCATTTGACCAGAGCCCAGATCATTTCTATAGGCAATATCAAGCATTTGAAGCATAACCTGTAACAAAACACAGATTTACATGTTTGCCTCCCCTGTTGTACAATACTGACATTTACTCCATGTGAATGAATAATAGAAATGATAAATGAAATATCTTTAATAAAATTGTTAAAGATGGACTAGTATTGTTTCCCTTTATAATTAAGGACTTTAATTATTTAAAGGTCTTAATTACTTTCATAAGGAACTCTGTGGATAAAGATATCAGCTCAGGAATGGTCTTAATAGAAGAAATATGTCTTAGCAAGAGCTGTGTTTGTGAAACACAATGCCCCCTTTTGCGCTTTGAAGCCGCACAGCAGCTATTTTAGAGAAAAAAAAATACCTTTGACCTTGAAGGATGACCTTGACCTTTCACCACTCAAAATGTGCAGTGCATGAGATACACATGCATGCCAAATATCAAGTTGCTATCTTCAATATTGCAAAAGTTATGACCAAGGTTAAAGTTTTGGGACACATACAATGACAGACAGACAGGCCAAAAACAATATCATTCGATCCCGGGGCATAAAAATACATATGAGATCTTTTCGCCGAGACTCAAGTTTTAAAGGCTTCATTTCCAACGCTAAAGTACTGATGAGCAGCAAACAGCATAAAACCTGAAAAGCCTGTGAATTACTCGCCAGCTGCTCTGGTATTATTCTGGTGGCACATAGCGACATACAATGTAGCCATTTTCACATTGCTTTTGGGCGCAAAAGGTTTGACTGTATTTAACTGATGCATTTAAACTACTAGTTATTCTCCAAAAAAAATCCTTAACTAGCAAAAAACTATATTCTTTAGTGCACAATATACTGTTTTGTTTTGTTTTAGAAAATTGTGTAAAAGTATGTAAAACAAGATGCTTCATTCAATAAATTGTGATGCAGGGCTCGAATTTAAGTCGAAGGTTAACTTTGCTTTATCTTTCGTATTGTTATTTCCATCCATGGGCAAAAAGTTATTTTACGCTTTGACACCGTGTCTACTCAAGTTTAATGTCTTGTATAATGAACACATGTAAATAGTCGACCGTTTCACGTTCTTTGTACCAATACATTCGGATATCTGTACTAAAAGTATACCAGTCTACTTACAAGGTGCGTGCTTCTGCATACAGGTATTCGAATGTTCTATAAAATGACCCATGTATTAGCGTTCACGACATCAAGCGAATTTAGCAATATTACTCATTTTTTTAACTATTTCTTTACTCGCAAAAAAATACTAGTGGCTTAAAACTTAACTCGCAATCGGTATTTTTCATTTGCATTTTGCAAGTGTGCAAGTGTTAATTTCGAGCCCTGTGGTGCCTTCTTAGGATGGCTTCTCAGGTCTTAGTCCAAAATTACAATAACGTCAAGGTCAACAGGAGTTGTGGAGAAGCGAGTCGGTGAAGTCTTAATGGATTAATCAAAGTTTATTAGTAAGTTCTACAGATGTTAGCCAATTTGGGTTAACCAAGTCTTTTGCCCTTCAAAATAAGTCTACACTAAAATGTATGAAAATGTCAAGGTCAAAATGATGTAGGAAAACAGGAGTGTGTTTACAGGGCTCGAAATTAACACTCCCACACTCGCAAAATGCGAGTAAAAAATACTGATTGCGAGTTAAGTTTTAAGCCACTAGTATTTTTTTACGAGTAAATAAATAGTGAAAAGAAGTGAGTAGGTATAATGCTGCTCGACGTCATGATCGCTAAATCTTAGGTCAATTTATAGAACGCCCAAGTACCCTTATGCGTAAGCGCGCACCTTGTATGTAGACTGGTATATACAGATACGCGGATGGTATTGGTACAAAGGAAGTGAAACAGTCGACTATTCACACATGTTAATTGAAGCGAAAAATAACTTGTCACTTTATTCCCACAGACGGAAATATCACAAAATATACATAATACAAAAGATAAAGCAAAGTTAACCTTTAAGTTAGAAAAAACGGATTTTAAATCCTTCTACGAAAACATTGAATTAGTGGGAAAAATAACTAAGACTAAAACTTGTAGATGAAGATGGTCAATCAACCTGATGTGGGCCCTTATGGTCCAAGAAACTGATATCTTTGTATGGTTGCAGAAATAAAATGTGTATACATGTTAAGTACTTTTATTTTGTTTAAATAGTACTAAACTAATGTCCAAGGTTTTTTATGTTTCCATCAAAATTTGCGAGAATGTTTTTGATTTTGCGAGTTGGTATTAAAGCTGCTCGCAATTTTTTGCAAGTAGAAAAAAAAGTTAAATTCGAGCCCTGAGTTTATGAGTTCAAAGATATTATTAATTCAAGTATCAAAGCTTTTTAGCAAGCAGTATTGATGTTAGATGTAACACATCATTTTTTGGTAAACCAAGTTTTAAGACCTTCTGAATAAGTTCAAAAGTGAGCTAAGATCAGAGGGATGTCAGGTGATATGGGTGTGTTCAAAATATCCATGTAAAAATCATGCCTTTTTTTGGCATGTGATAATAATGTCATTTTGAATTTTAATAAGAATTTGAAGCCTCTGTATCAGTCCAAAATTCAAAAGTAGGCCATCCATTTAAAAAGCATTTCTGATGTAAAACTAAACATCATGTCATTCAGGGTTAATGTCATATAGACTGAAAATTAAAAAACAAAAAGGTCAAAAGCTATATGCCTTTTGGCATCGTTATATTGGAGAGGGGCTGGGGGGCATAACAAACTTGTATAGAAGTCAAGTATAAACGCACTACATTTCTGCTCATAATTTATTTTCTTTGAGCAAAGGAAATAAAAAGCAAAATTTGTCTTCTTGCTTGTAAAATACACAATGTCCATTGCTCATTGTAACATTATCATAATCTGGAAACATTTATGCCCTATGTGACATTCAACAGCTTGCAAACATTTACCTGGCACTGATATTTAGGCACATATATATGAACCGCACTCTGTGAAAAGGGGGTTTAATGCATGTGCGTAAAGTCCCAGTTAGCCTGTGCAGTCTGGGACCACACTTTCAGATTTAATGATATTATTGTTTGCTTCAAGAAAGTCTCTTCTTGGCAAAAATCAAGTTTAGGCGAAAAGTGTTGTCCCTGATCAGCCTTCACAGGCTAATTTGGTACGACACTTTACGCATATGCATTACACCCCCTTTTCATAAGCACGGCTCATATATTTATGTACTTAAACAAGGGATACATTTACAATTTCTAACTGGATTTGGTTAAACAGATATATTTAAGATCTTACTGCCATGACGGCATTAATCATGGAAAACGTGCTAAAACAAAACAGAAAATGACTATTGGACACAATCCAAGCTTGATAACTACTAAGCATTGTTCTAGGAAAACTGAGCATAATGCATGTGCAGTTCGCACAGGCTAATCCAGGACGACACTTTCCGCCTAAATTGGATTTTTGCTAAGAAGAGACTTCATTTTAATGAAAAATGCCATAAAAACAGAAAGTGTCATCCCTTATTACCCTGTTTTCTCTGATTGCGACTCGTATATACTTAGCATTAATCTGTGAAAACTGGGCTTCATGCATGTGCTTCAAGTGTTGTCCCAGATTAGCCTGTGCAGTCTGCATAGACTTATTAGGGTCTAGATTCTTGCAGCTTAAACTGGATTTTCAGCTACAAGAGACTTAACAAACAAATAAACAAGGGCTGTTTGTAAAACATGCATGCCCCCCATATGGGCTCCAAGTTGTAGTGACAGCAATTTTGTAAATATGTTTTTTGTCACTGTGACCTTGACCTTTGACCTAGTGACCTGAAAATCAATAGGGGTCATCTGGGAGTCATGATCAATGTACCTATGAAGTTTCATGATCCTAGCCATAAGCTTTCCTGAGTTATTATCAGGAAACCATTTTATTATTTCGGGTCACTTTGACCTAGTGACCTGAAAATCTATAGGGCTCATCTGCCAGTCATGATCAATGTACCTATCAAGTTTCATGATCCTAGGCATAAGCGTTTTTGAGTTATCATCCGGAAACCATTTTACTATTTCGGGTCACAGTGACTTTGACCTAGTGACCTGAAAATCAATAGGGGTCATCTGCTAGTCATGATCAATCTACCTATCAAGTTTCATGATCCTAGGCATAAGTGTTCTTGAATCATCATCCGGAAACCATTTTACTATTTGGAGTCACCGTGACCTTGACCTTTGACCTAGTGACCTGAAAATCAATAGGGGTCATCTGCTAGTCATGATCAATCTACCTATCAAGTTTCATGATCCTAGACATAAGCGTTCTTGAATTATCATCCGGAAACCATTTTACTATTTCGGGTCACAGTGACCTTGACCTTTGACCTAGTGACCTCAAAATCAATAGGGGTCATCTGTGAGTCATGATCAATGTACCTATGAAGTTTCATGATCCTAGGCCTAAGCGTTCTTGAGTTATCGTCTGACAACCACCTGGTGGACGGACCGACCGACAGACCGACCGACAGACGGACATGAGCAAAGCAATATACCCCCTCTTCTTCGAAGGGGGGCATAATAAATGCGGAAAGTGTAGTGCCTGATTAGCCTGTGTTGACTGCACAGGCTTATCTGGGACGACATGTTACCAAAATGCATTTACCAGAGTTTTCCTAGAAAAAGGCAATATTAAAGAGTTCAAAAGTAGCAGGTCTATGTTTGCAAACTATTCCAAATAAATAGTAACAATACAACAATTACACAAGGAAATCAAACTGCCATAGCCGGACAAAACACTTGTTAGTGGCATGTACATGTAATAATTTTACAGACAGAAATATGAACCTAAAATAACTTAATAAATTTGTATATGAAACATGTAAAAGTAAAACATGCAAGCTATTTGTTAAACTGCCTTTTACCTTCATTAAGAAAATACAGATTTTCTGTGCAGGTATAATGCTATTATACCAAATAAATCTTTCAATAAATATAACAAATATTTTTAAGAGTTAATACCTTTTTCAGAATCATTACATACCGTCATTATTGAACAAAAAAGAATATGAAAGCTGAATTAAACAAATGTATCATTATTTGTTAATTCAGCAAACAAAAGCTCCCTTAAATTATAATTAATGCAAACAAAAATAATTGACCAAATATGGCAGTTTCAGCTCATATTTAACAAGTTATTAAAATTACCCACATAAATGTTCATAAAACGTTTATTTACAGTTATAAATCCCAAAATCTCTGCAAACCTTCATACAAAAGTTTACTACAACATGGAGATACCTCCACTAAAAGGGTGGAAACAACATCGTGCCAATCAACAAACGTAGCATACACTCAGATTTAAAAATTATTATTTTCGAAATTGAAGTTATGGCACAAATCTCCCCTCAAAACAATTTAAACTACAGTAAATTAACATAAAAAAGTTAACAATAAAAACAATACTTATGCGAAGGTTATGACTTAACACAAGTCTATTATTCAGCTGCTATTGGTATGTTACCCATATACCTATTGGAATCAAAATTCAAAAACAGTTAACCTTATTCTCTTCAAGTGTTTTCTGTTTTTTTTATCAAACAAGTAGCCACACAAGAGGCGTACACTATTCTAGAGGTATTTCCATTAATAACAGCATAGTTTGACTTATTCTAACAGGTACGTAAACTTTTAAAAAAAAATAGAAAAAAAAAAATCGTTTAAAAAATCCGTCACGATCTACCGTTGACATGTACATGTTCATTTATGTAGGCCACGGAATGTTTTGGAATATGGAAGAACAAGCACATTTATAAAATGTTATTAACATATCTGTATTCCTGAACAATCGGTGCCAAACTTATATATATATTAAAATCATATCAAAAGCAATACAAACACAGTCACTATATAATTTTTACAATTATTTAAACAGAAATTATAAAATAAACACTACTTTCTCTATTGATCAACATGATTGAAATTGGCAGCAGCAAATACGCATCTGTAGTTAGTAGTTACAAAGATTGTTAAAGTATGACAAATCAGACTTGATATTATTTTTAACATTTTCAATGAAAATAATTGATCACTTTCATTGCATTTTTCACTGTTTAAAACAGTGAATTACCAATTTAAAATCACTGACATTACCCTATTAACCTTCAGGAATGCATGGAAAAAAATCTCATATTCAAGTTTGTTGTGAATCAACAATAAAATGTATTGCACATATAATAAAAAATAACAAATACACAGCACTGGTGTTTTACAGAATTAAAACACAATGTGCTGCGTATTTTTTAAATGGCAATATCCAAAACATTAAAACATTTTTTAATTCAGGTAATTTAGCTACAGAAAAAAGGAACAATGGCAGAAATAAATTGTATGATTTCAAAACATTTGCAAGATTCAAGAGATGTGTCGAAATTGTGTTTAATGGACATCATTACAATAAAAATACAACATTAAGTTGAAGCAATAATAATGCTGTGCTTATTGCTATTATTCATCGTCGGTTTATGATTATAGATAAAAATTCCTGTGGGTTTTAAAAGAAGCCATGTATGTTATTGTACATTCTGTGTATATCACGCATTTTCCAAATAAGACAGTTTGAATGACTTCCATATGTATCAATAAATTTCAGTCAAAAAACAAATGTCCTTATTAGAACAATGGCTAAATGTCAATGCACATGTATTGAAGAACATTCAAAATGGATGTTATTGAGTTTAGGTTAAAACAAAATCGATATGTAAGACATTAAACTCAACAAAAAGGGTGAAAAAACTTCATCTATTGATAGGTTCATAATTTGTCTGAGGTTTATACTGGTAATTTTAAAAGTCCATCACAATTGTCTTCATCACAGATGCCTTATCCCGTCGAAAATCTAATTTCTTAGATCTCTTCTCTCAATCACCGTCACACCTTGTGTAACCTATCTTCTAGACCACCAATGTGTAGCAGCATTCCCTTATTAATTCGATACAAGCAAGACTTTAGATCTTCCTTTCTTGTTTCCATAACAACAGTCTGTCTGATCTAGGCAGATTAGCAGCGCCGAAAAACATAAAAGATGTCGGGAAATCTTGCTTGTTGAATACCTTGACATTTCATTCTCCCAAAATTCCCTGTCCTACTTAGTTGTCTCTTTAATTTTACTGTTGTATTTATTTGACTTATGATTGAATATTCAAATATTTCATCATATTTCTTAATTCTCTAAATAGAATATGATACCATGAGTCAAGAACTAGATTTTAAGGATTAGCCTGCGCAAAGACTAAAGAACTAGATGTCAAGGATTAGCCTGCGCAAAGACTCAAGAACTTGATGTCAAGGATTAGCCTGCGCGAAGACTTAAGAACTTGATGCCAAGGATTAGCCTGTGCAAAGACTAAAGAACTTGATGTCAAGGATTAGCCTGCGCAAAGACTTAAGAACTTTATGTCAAGGATTAGCCTGCACAAAGACTCAAGAACTTGATGTCAAGGATTAGCCTGCGCAAAGATTTAAGAACTTGATTTCAAGGATTAGCCTGCGCAAAGACTCAAGAACTAGATTTTAAGGATTAGCCTGCGCAAAGACTTAAGAACTTGATGTCAAGGATTAGCCTGCGCAAAGACTCAAGAACTTGATGTCAAGGATTAGCCTGCACAAAGACTAAAGAACTTGATGTCAAGGATTAGCCTGCGCAAAGACTCAAGAACTTGATGTCAAGGATTAGCCTGCGCAGAGACTCAAGAACTTGATGTCAAGGATTAGCCTGCGCAAAGACTCAAGAACTTGATGTCAAGGATTAGCCTGCGCAAAGACTTAAGTACTTGATGTCAAGGATTAGCCTGCGCAAAGACTTAAGAACTTGATTTCAAGGATTAGCCTGCACAAAGACTCAAGAACTTGATGTCAAGGATTAGCCTGCGCAAAGACTTAAGAACTTGATTTCAAGGATTAGCCTGCACAAAGACTCAAGAACTTGATGTCAAGGATTAGCCTGCGCAAAGATTTAAGAACTTGATGTCAAGGATTAGCCTGCGCAAAGACTTAAGAACTTGATGTCAAGGATTAGCCTGCGCAAAGACTTAAGAACTTGATGTCAAGGATTAGCCTGTGCAAAGACTAAAGAACTTGATGTCAAGGATTAGCCTGCGCAAAGACTTAAGAACTAGATGTCAAGGATTAGCCTGCGCAAAGACTAAAGAACTTGATGTCAAGGATTAGCCTGCGTAAAGACTCAATAACTAGATGTCAAGGATTAGCCTGCGCAAAGACTAAAGAACTTGATGTCAAGGATTAGCCTGCGCAAAGACTAAAGAACTTGATGTCAAGGATTAGCCTGTGCAAAGACTGAAGAACTAGATGTCAAGGACTAGCCTGCACAAAGACTAATTTAGAGAGCCACGGGAAATGTTAGATAAGCTGACTTTGGTGAGAAATTTATGTCAGTTTCTTGAGCTGTTCATATGTCATGAAGAAAATAATGTTCCATGGACCTAAACGTAGCCAGTTGGGTGTAAAACCCTTGTACAGCGCCATGACTCCCTCTGTACGCACGGTCTGCAAATTGAGGTTAAATATAAATTGAAATTTTGTATGAATAAAGAAAAATATGAATTCTTAAAAATATAGCTTATAGCTTTGTCAGAAACACAATGCCCCCTACTGCGCCGGTTTGATACATGTTTTTTTTTACCTTTGACCTTGAAGGATACCTTGACCTTTCACCACTCAAAATGTGCGGCTCCATGAGATACACATGCATGCCAAATATCAAGTTGCTATGTGAAGGGACATAGAACTTATGAGCATTATTCGAAACCTAAACGCGAAACCTAACCAAAGTGTGACGGACAGACGGACGGACAGTCCGATCACTATATGCCCTCCTTCGGGGGCATAAAAATATTGTGTTCCAACAATTAATGAAACATATTTATCAAAGTATTTTAATACTGAGCACCAAAAAAACAGTGGTTATTTGGGTCAAATTTAGCCCATTTTCCAGTCTTAAAAAAGGTATAATTTTGACAAACTTCCTGACTTTCCAATTGAAGGTTTGCACAAAAAAACTGTAAAAACTTAAAATCTATAAAAAATATCAACCACGAACACATTTCACATACCGTCATGAGACAGTCGAAGGATGAGGTATATATGGCAGACACAGCTACACCATTGGCCAACACCACAGAGGACTTGAGATTCCGTTGGTTCATCATGCGAGTCTGAAAAACAGCATATTTTCTGTAAACTCATTTATATACTTCAGAATGGAATTTCGTAGTTTTAAAAAAAGAGACTTTTTGTGTAGGTAGGTAAAGTCTTGGATTCTGTATTCAGAAAAAAATACGAAATTGTTTGTGATTGTTTAATGTTTTTGTGTTTAATTTGTAGACCCACAAAATAAACAATGAAAGTTTAATCTACAATCAATAATACTTATTTTACTGTATTTTTAACACCTTGTGGTCTCAAAGAGGGTCAAAATGATGTAAAATTATTTTATTTTAAATTTAAAATAAACATAAAAGAAAAAGGACTTCTGTTATATTAATGTCCTTTCTTGTTTCTTTTTTTTTTGGTAATATTTTCAAGATATTAAATTAAATACATAAGCTTAGTAAATTGAATTAAAAATATTAACATGTGGGAGGTCTTATGTGACCTGTCTGATGTAATAACCTGTAAGAGTTAAAAACGTAAAAAAAAATAAATAAAGGGACTAATTGGATGGGAAAACATTCTACACCACCAAAAGTTTTGTATGGGATTCTGCTGATTTTGGAAAAGGACTAAGAAATAGAGCCCACAAACTGTGTCACAGAAAGTTTGTGGACAATTTTACTGCCTGCAAAATTGGACATCATTATAAACACGTGAAAAGTCATACCACATGTTCATTACAGCTAAAAATGCAGCATCGTTGCAATTACATTTTATTAAATGTTTAAAACGATCATGAACAGAAATAAAAGCTCATCATAAATAAATAGACCCCATATCTGAACATTTTGGTGAGAATTCTGTGAAAAATGAAAGCTGAGACAAAGGGCAATAACCCTTAAGTGCCTTTACATATATGGGAACAAGGCATAGTAAACTACATGTGTTACCTTGATGACATCCACAGGTGTGGAAGCTATTGCCCCAGCTAGCCCTGCTATAAAACTGGAGCTAAAAGGAACAAAGTCAAATAATCAGTGATTGCTTCTAGCTACATGTACTTTTTGTCTGTTACCAGTTCATGTGTACAGAGGGAAATAAGGTTTTGTTTTCTGTCAAATTTGAAAATAATACAAATAAATAAAGTCTTACACAACTTTGTCATGCATTTTTAAACTGGAACTTATTCTACTATGTGGTAAAAAACAGGACAATTATTGTCACATGCATTAAAAAAAAATTGTTTGGTGGGTGGGGGTATATTTTCTGCTTATTTTATCAGATATTAGGTTTTAATTATCTTAACATAAGAAACATGCAAACATAAATTGGATTGGAAAGGTACCTTGTTAAGTGCTTTACATACGGGGAAACAAACACTCAAAATTACAATGATGAGAACAAATCAACAGTTGGGAAAAAATCAAAGTTGGGCAAGGCTTTCTGACATGTAGTCCAAACACTCACTACTAATCTACCTATGAGGGCCTAATCTGCTGGCTTTAATATGAGCTGACTTCTGGGAAGAAAACAGGGCTTTATGAATGTGCCTAACAGGGCTTTATGAATGTGCCTAGAGTGTCATCAAACAGGGCTTTATGAATGTGCCTAAAGTATCATCAAACAGGGCTTTATGAATGTACCTAAAGTGTCGTCCAAACAGGGCTTTATGAATGTACCAAAAGTGTCATCCAAACAGGGCTTTATGAATGTACCTAAAGTGTCATCCAAACAGGGCTTTATGAATGTACCTAAAGTGTCATCCAAACAGGGCTTTATGAATGTGCCTAAAGTGTCATCCAAACAGGGCTTTATGAATGTGCTTAAAGTGTCATCCAAACAGGGCTTTATGAATGTACCTAAAGTGTCATCCAAGATTAGACTGTGCAGTCCACACAGGCTACCAGAAATAAGTGTTGGAACTTTCCGCTTTAATGGAAATTTCTGTTTATACTAAGTCTTTTCTTAATGAAAATCTTGTTAAGGCGGAAATCGTCAACCCTGATTAGCTTATTCAAACTGCACAGGCTAATCTGGGATAACACTTTACAAACCAGTACATGAGCATGTATTAAGACCAGTTTTCACAGAATGCCACTCATATATAAGACATGCCTTTTTTATCAGCTTCAGTGTTTTTTCTCCACTTTGAGAAATGGGCCGAATCCTTTTGAATTGGGAAAAAAATCTAGTCCTTTTGATTACAACGATGGAATCAGTGTTGCTTTTATAGGATAAAAGTGTTTTCAATATTATATTTACTAAGGTTAAATTTAAAGAGCTGGATGTGAGATGAACTAAAAGATTTATATATTATTGTTTTTGGAAACCTTTGATGGGACTTTTTAGGTCCCATTTGGGAAATAAATATCACTTTATCAAGCAATGAGTCCATATAACAGCCTGACATTTGAAAAACAAACAAACACAGAGCTAGATGATTCTACTCACACAAAGTGGTTCTGTGTGTTGTCTCCCATGATGCCACTGTGGAGGAGGTACTTCTTGATGACGTCGTAGGTTGGCAGTTCTACACCAGCTACAATAGCAGCACGCTGAGCGGTAGGTCCTACACCCTGAAATCCGACAAATACAGAGACTACTAAGGCTACACACTGGGCTGTAGGTACTACCCCCTGAAAACACAAAAATACAGAAATTTCTATGGCTGCTCACTATTGATTTTCAATAATAATAGACATGTTAGACTCTTTTTTATGCAAATTTACCTGTTAACTACCGACTAAAATATCACGTTTCCCTACTTTCATTTTAAGAAGAGTTATCACCAAAGAAACCCTTGACAAAATGTAAGGCTCATTCTGATTGGTCAGAAATACAATATTACAATAATAATTTGAATTTTAACCAATCAGAACAAGAGTAACAGTCCATGTGAAATCTCCAAAAGGGAGGGAACTGTTTTACATGTGTTTTAGCAGACTGTTCATGGAATAATTGTTCAATAAAATTTCTAATTGATTTGTGTGAAATTGTGGGCAGATTTATGGGAAACAAAGGCAAATATTGGTGGTAATTTTGACCCCAAAATGCACCCTACATACCCTCCACAGTCCTTTGATTCCCTCCTCTCGGAAGATGTCCTTGAAGGCTCTCAACATCTTCTCATCTCCCTTGAGGGAGCATCGGGCCTGCATACGCACCTGAAGATAGACACGTTGAAGAGTACATGAACATCACGCATGTTGTGGGAAACCAGGGAAAGACTGGGTTAATACACGTGAATTAAGTGTTGCAGGTTGATAAGGCTGATCCAAGATGGCAAGTTGTATGAGAAGTGTATTTCTTGTTGTATATTGTGCAAGATGATTTCTGTGAAACTTGACATGCTAACATTGGATGTCACATTTGCACATATACAAAACATGGTTTCAAAAAATGTCAGTGGGGCAATACAAACTTTTGATATTTATTCCTCAAATACAATTACTGTGACCTTTGTCTGGTAAGGCAACTGCAGCAGAAAGTCAAGCCAACTTGTCAAGAACATGAATCCATGTATAGCTCAATGTCATGTTGCGATCACACACCAACTGCATGACAAACCTTACAGTCCTTATATATTGATTATTAATAACCAAAATTCCTTGCGCTAATTAATTACCAGACAGATGCACACCATTATCATTGACCTAAGTTTAATTGTTATCAGATATAAACGGACCTTTTAATTTTAAAGCTTATAACTAAAACGTTGAGTAATTAAGTTTCGAATATATATTGTAAATGACCAAGTTATAATTTATGTAATAAGCAAAACACAACCTGAATAAGATAACTTTAAACCCATGAGATTTTTCAATGTCCGGCTGCTTCATTACTGAATACAATAGCTTTTGTTAAATTGCACCCACATTCTGCATACAAGGGTACTTTAAAATCCGGCATACTGCCAAATGGAACTTGAAATACTTCAAAGGAATGTTAAATCCTTGTTGTGATTGAGAACAATAAATTCTCAACTACTATTGGATAGTAAATTCGACCTACATGCACATTTTAATAATCTGACTTGAAAAGAGTCCAACGATTGGCTGTCACTGAGTATAGTCTGTTTCAAGCTGTCACTGAGTATTTGACGAAAATAGACAGATATGAAACTACAGTAACTGTTGAACATAACCAATACAAACTTGTTATGTTATTGTAAATACATGTACAACTTTTAATAAGACATAATTCAACACAATTTTACATGACATATTCATGCACATTCTAGACAGAGGAAGGCCAGTGGGGGTTTCATTTCACATCCTCATATTGGTAACACTTCCCTGTGTTGCAAACCCTGGGGCATTCTGGTGTAACAGCTCAACAAACAAGTCTGTAGACATTAAAATATGTTTACTACAGTTAAATTTTGTTTTCTGGTTGTCCAAATTTACCATTGAAATTTCATCATCATCATGATCATCAACAGCAGCAGCAGCATTTATAATCATGATTTATTGTCAGCATCAACACCAACAATGTCTGCATTCTAAGCATGAAGCACAATGTTCATTACTATCAATAGATGCTCAATAATATACGTCCATGTTTATTTTGTGATCATATGTAATGCCCATTTAATATATAACTATAGTGGGCTCAATGTGTGCATTAATTTTTTTGGAACCAAATACCCTTTTTACTTTAGAGTAAATATAAAGAAATCAGCCGCACCTGACATGCGTGTTATTCAACTTTATTTCAGCTGATATTAAAATTGTACCTTTAATAATCCAAAACATTATTTTATTTAAATCTAGTTGTATATAAATGGTTTCCATAGTTACCTTGAGAACGTCTGTTGGATTTGCGATGGAGCTGGAAATGATGCCCGCAACCATGCCGCAGAACACGTTAACCGGTAGTGACTCCTCTGAAATACGTGCGTAAAGTATCGTGCAAGATAAGCCTCTGCAGTCTGGATTTTTTCAAATGAAACAAGGGCTGTTGGTAAAACATGCATGCCCCCCATATGGGCTGTCAGTTGTAGTGGCAGTCATTGTGTGAATACGTTTTTTGGCACTGTGATCTTGACCTTTAACCTAGTGACCTGAAAATCAATTGGGGTCATCTGCCAGTCATGATCAATGTACCTATGAAGTTTCATGATCCTAGGCTAAGCGTTCTTGGGTTATCATCCGGAAACCATTTTTCTAAGTTGAGTCACCGTGACCTTGACCTTTGACCTAGTGACCTGAAAGTCAATAGGGGTCATCTGCGAGTCATAATCAATGTACCTATGAAGTTTCATGATCCTAGGCGTAAGCGTTCTTGAGTTATCATCCGGAAACCATTTTTCTAAGTTGAGTCACTGTGACCTTGACCTTTGACATAGTGACCTGAAATCAAAAGGGGTCATCTGCGAGTCATGATCAATGTACCTATAAGTTTCATAATCCTAGGTATAAGTGTTCTTAAGTTACCATCCAGAAACCATTTTACTATTTCGGGTCACCATGACCTTGACCTTTGACCTAGTGACCTGAAAATCAAGAGGGGTCATCTGCGAGTCATGATCAATGTACCTATGAAGTTTCATGATCCTAGGCATAAGCATTCTTGAGTTACAGTATCATCCGGAAACCATTTTACTATTTCGGGTAACGGTGACCTTGACCTTTGACCTAGTGACCTGAAAATCAATAGGGGTCATCTGCGAGTCATGATCAATGTACCTATGAAGTTTCATGATCCCAGGCATAAGCGTTCTTGAGTTATCATCCGGAAACCATCTGGTGGATGGACGGACATACGGATGGACAGACATGTGCAAAACAATATTTCCCCTCTTCTTCGAAGAGGGGCATTAAAATGGATAAAATTTCAAATTTAAAACTTATTTCTTTAATTTTATATATAACATATTACAAATAATATACTTTGTGTTACATTTCAAGCAAGACTCAACTTTGGGGGAATCTTTATGTCATTCAATACGCATGCAGATGACAGATGATATTCCTTATTGCAAGAATTGCATCAGCTTTATCAACAAACTATATGATTGTGACCCAGTTCATGTATGATAAGTGCAAACTGTTTACAATCAAGCTGGAAAACTAGAGTTTAAACAGAGTGCAATTGATTAAACAGAACATTTCGAATACAACCGTAACAGATATGTGTCAAAATTTGGGTATAATTTAAAAAATACTGTAAACTGTAATCTGTAAATTTATTATTTTTTAGTGACTCTTTATTTTTTGACATATAGGTTTTTGTTGAAAATTAATGACCCTTAAGTTTTTTGGACAACTCGATATTTGTTGTAAAAGGGCAATTGCATTGATTAACACCATAAGAGATAATAGTATTGATCATCTAAACGCTTTATTTACGTTTCCGACTTTACGTATTGTCCGCATTTAAGTACTTATACATGTGCACATACAATAACATGTAATATCTACATGTAGTATATGATTTTCTTTTGTACATGTACATTTAAAACGCATGAATGACCCTTGCAGACAGGTCTTTTCAGTGGCTGCGCTGCATTGTGGTTATCACGGTAGTTCCCGTTAACGATAGCATGCAATCGCTACGATTTCGGATGTTCGCCGAACACCGCGATCAGTATTGTGTCCGTCCCCTGCGAAATGTCACCCATGGGTAAAAGTAAACATCGCGGACAGGCGTTTTTGTTTAATTACATGTACACGGTGCCTGTACTGTCTAAAGGAAATGGACAATCGTTTCACCCATCAACTTTAAGTGAAAATTGCATACAAATAATTTATCCTATACACTATAGTGTGGTTTTTTACTATTATTCGTTTAAACACCTTTATTTTCAAATATTTTTTTATCTAAATTTTTGGACACACCCTTATGAGAAAATTTAACAATTTAAGTCGCATTCTGAGAAAACTGGGCTTAATGCATGTGCCTAAAGTGTCGTCCCAGATTAGCCTGTGCAGTCTGCACAGGCCAATCAGGGAAGACACTTCCGCTTTTAAGACATTTTTCGCTAAAATGAAGTCTCTTCTTAGCAAAAATCCAATTTAGGCGAAAAGTATAGTCACTGATTATCCTGTGGAGCTGCACACGCTAATCTGGTAATCTGGGACGACACTTTACGCACATGCATTATGTCCAGTTTTCTCAGAATGCGACTCATTTGATCATGCTGGTCATGATTCAAAGATTTCTATTCAGCATGTATTTGCACTGACTGTTAAAGTAAACAAATGGTCACATTTGGCATTTTTGTAAAAATTAGGATTATGTAAAATTATGTGAATTATACAGCCTTTAAATTGAGAAGTTAAATGTTTTCAAATACTTTGAGTTTACGCTGGGCAGTTAGACTGGTATTTACATGTCATTTATTAAATATGCTTGATTCAAACTAAAATAAACACTCAAAAAAGTTTTAATTTTCAATAATAATGTTTTTCTTCTAAAATAGACAAAAAAGTTTTAAACACTTTTGGGATTGGGTCTGTTCTACAGCTTATTTTCAAGACAAGGGACAAAATTGTCACAAAACCAGGTTTTCATTGTGAAAAAAAATCTGATAAAGGGAGAAAACTCAAACTGAACTTTTGAAATGAACAAACAAAATTAACCCCCTTTGTAAGTTTGTTTTTTTTTTAAATCTATTTTTAGTCATGGCGACCTTGACATTGGAGATATTGAGGTGATTCTTTCGTGCGACACACCGTCCCATGATGGTGAACAAATGTGCCAAATGATTTTAAAATCTCACAATGAATGACATAGTTATGGCCAGGACAAGCTCATTTATGGCCATTTTTGACCTTTGAACTCAAAGTGTGACCTTGACCTTGGAGATATTGACGTAATTATTTCGCGCGACACACCGTCCAATGATGGTGAACAAATGTGCCAAATGATTTTAAAATCTGACAATGAACGACATAGTTATGGCCCGGACAAGCTTGTTCTGCCCGCCCGCCAGCCAGCCCCCAGCCCGCCCGCATTCGCCAATCTAATAACCAGTTTTTTCCTTCGGAAAACCTGGTTAAAAAGCAAAACCTTCAATTTCATATTTGGTAAACATCTTTAATGCCTATTTGTATGTTTGCCAAAAACTACCTGAGTATACAATTGAAAATGTGCCCATGTTTATGATCATACAACCTTGATCAACATTTCAAATACAGGATATTATGAGTAGTACATACATAAGTTATTTATTATTAACATTCTTTAAAGAATAAGAAAGTCTGTAGGGATTTTTCAAATAACAGTTTTTGTATTATGCACTTATCAGTTGAAATTTAAACCACAAGTTGGATTAACACTGATTTCAAATTGTAGATTTTAAAAATTTAATATTCTGACTATGTAAATTATTATTTTTCGTTGTATATTCAAAATGATCTTATAAGATTGAAAAAAAAAAACATACAAAAATATTTTAGAAAGATAAACTTACATTAGAGTGAAATGTATATAAGTGGACAAACATCATGAGAATTTAATCCGATTCCATTTTTGTTCAAAGTTTTGTAATGTGTCATTACTGAGGGCTATTTCTTTCTCAATCTGGACTTTAAGTTTAAGACTATGGATAAAACAATTAAAATTTGGTACTTGTTTTTTGAACTTCATGTTAAAGATGAACAATTTCATCATTATAAGAATAAAATTCACAATATTATTACAATCTTTTGATTTCAATGAGTAAATTCCGAAACTTACATTTAAGAAAGATAGTTTAACGTTTAGTTGCTGTTGTTCAAGAAAAGATGTTAATTGATTCCAAATAGGCTGGATGTGTTTGCACTCCCAAAACAGGTGTTCTATAGTTTCGATGTTTTCACTGCAGAAGTCACACAGATTTGAGTTAGATAATTTGCATTTAAAGAGATATTTATTTGTAGCTATAATTCTATGGATGTATTTATATTGAAAATTTCTCAGAGTGCTTTCAATAGTTGCTTTATATGGCATGGTAAATATGTGTTTCCAATTAAGTTCATGTACTCCGAAAAGGACTTGCCATTTATTTTGGGTTTTTGGGTTTTCTGTAGGGTTTTTAATTTGTAGTGTGTAAAATATTTTATTTGTTTTGTTTTTTCTTCCAAGTATATTTTCTACGAATGTTGTTTGCTTTCTTCCGACTTTATACAACTCATCTTTTTTCATAACAATTCTTCTATTATTTTTTTCTTTTCTCTTTAAAAAAAATACATATTAGCATATCTTGTATAACATGTCTGAACTTTATTGCTTTGTACAATCACAATGTTGTATATATTCATGTATACATTGTATGTATTATATTGAATAAAAAAAAAAAATATTATTTTTTAGCAGCTCAAATAACATTTCACTTGCAATGGGCTGTTTGGTTTATATTTTGTGTAAAGACTGTTTGTGATTATTCGGGTGTATTATAACATCCTCGACGTCAAGTGCTCGTGCAGGTTGCTTTTTTTTTCCTTTTGAAGCAATGGTTTTGCTCATGATTCAATTACATGTATAAACATTTCTATTTAGCTTTCATCTAGTGCATCCCAGTTAAGCAACACAAAGCGATAAGAAGTTAACCAGTTTGGGTGTTCAATTTGCATTCCTAAATGTAAAAAAGATTTCTGTAATAATCTAGTGTTTTATACAGGAAGGAAAAAGGGCGTGGTGCAAAATTGCAAAAAAGGGCACTTTAGCGCGCAACATCCATAAAAAGGGCACAAATATATCTGTATAGTGACTTAATAACAAGCTTTGTTACACACAAACATTGTATGTATAGTTTTGAGATTTATTGTTGAATAATTAAACCAACAAAATCCAGAATGTATATTTTATTATGTGTTTTATACTTTCATGTAGTAACAAAAAACAAGATTAAACACCATAGGATATATATCATATACAAACTATAGCTTTTCAAAGAAGTCTTAGAATACTGTTAAACGAGTTACCCTCTTAAACAATTATTTATATTTAAAACGTTACACACATTGCACAAACAAGTCCTTTATATGCATCTTAAATGGAGATTCACAAACACTAACACTTTGTTGAATAGTCAGAAAGTTCTGCGTAATGACATTGTTTTCATGACCACGTGTTGTATTGTGTTTATTTTATTTCGCAAAAAGTGTAACTAGGAACGTCGCCGTACTGTCTTTTGTTCATTGTCAATTAATTCAATACACGTTAATTGGTCTCCGATATAAACTTGTTTTGCTTACAAAGCAATTTGCATCAATTTCTAATTTACGTTTCGTCGAAAGTGGAATGCCAAAATCGGAAAGCGTACGTTGCGACATTCTAAACACGAATGATAAGTGGTACAAGTTCAATATTTTTGTAAGATTCATATCTGTGTTTGCCAATTAACATATTTTGACAAGTTACAAACGGGTCATAATGTTCTTAATTGAACCAATGGTGCAGGCCTACTACTGTTACAACAATTAACAACCGTGCGAATCTTCGCTGATAATAGTTGGCTTAGAAGCTTGGTTAAGAGGCAATTAAGATTTTATCAATACGATCGCGCACGGCGGAAAACAGGGCGGCGGCCTTTGAAAAGGGCAGCGTGGCGCTGATTTGCTTTGAAAGGGGCAGCGAGGCGCTTCAAAAAACCGGCGTGGCGCCGCGCTACGCTCAAACGGCCTGGATAAAACACTAAATAATCTATATTTTACTTGCAATAGAAGAACGTCAATGATGTTGATTAGAATGTTAAAATTTCTGGAGATCATGATAATCAATTTATTGGACATCTTTTCCAAAGATTAACTTAAAAAGCAAACATTTTCCTTGCTCAATAATTTGGGCAAATCAGGCCAGTTTTGGCTTATAACTTTGCTTAGCTTGAAAGCCTGTGCTTATTTCACAGACTGTATTTCAAATTCATGTTCATATTTAACTAATAACTTAAAGCTATTCGGCCAGTTTTTATCTTTAGTTTTATGTGTCTAGGTTTTGTAACTAGCCCAAGTGACATTTTGCCATACAAAACATAAACACCCACAAACCCGCGATTGCACAATAATAAAATGGCAGCTGTTTTGAATTCCGATTTGCAAGTTTTCTTTATCACGAAACTTTATGCTCCATTTCTGAATTAGAAAATCAAGTGTTCACTATAAATGACTGAGAATAATTCATGGTAAACATAATTATGGGCTGTGCTCTATGAAAAAGGGGTTTAAGTGCCATCCCAGATTAGCCTGTGCGGTCCTCATAGGCTAATAAATCTAAACTTTATTTTCGCAAAGAAGAGAAACAAAAAAAGCGGAAAATGTTGTCCTTGATCAGCCTGTGTGGACTGCACAGGCTGATCTGAGACGACACATTACGCAAATGCATTAAACCTCTTTTTCACAGAGCACAGCTCATATACATGCACAGTCAAAAGAACCTACCTTTTTCATTATCAGCGAATACACGTTTCATGTATTGGTAGACTCCAATCTTCACGGTCCCATAACTGGCCTGCCGCAAAAGTGCTGGTGCAATTCTGGAACATACAGGCATCATGTGAGACACAGACTTTGATACAGACTTGACCACTCAGATACACATATGTAGTTCAGTGTGTTTTTTATCATTCAAATTCAGGCCGGAAAATGGCCCCATTCACAAAGGAGTATATTTTTTTCAAATGGGTCCTAAACATTCCATGTTAAAGGTTTACCCCCAAAACTATTTTTTAATCTCAACATTAAGCTCATCTCACATAAAGCTCTTTAAGCTGAATCTTAGCTAGTATAATATTGAATACACTTTTATTACCAGTTTTGAAGCATTTTTTCAAAATCAAAACAATAAGAACACGTGTTTCCCAATTCGAATCAAACGCCATAATTTTTCCCAATCCAATGGGACCCTGCCCCATTCCCAAAATGGTGAAAAAAACACACTGTAGTCCCTTAAAAAAACCTCTTTAAACAGATACATGTTTTAAAGCTTCATATCCAACCCTTAGATACTGCAGAGCAACAAACATATGCATGGTTGCATATACCGGTAGCCATTTTCACTTCAATTTAGAGGGGAAAGAAGTGAGAGGTAATTATAATCTACTAAAAATAGTAAAGACTATACATGTATTATTACAGTAAATAATAAACCACTGTAAAATCATTAACATTCTTCGTCATACAATTTCCTGTTGTTGTTTTTTTCCCAAAAAATTTTTTTTGTGGACACGTACATTGATAGATGGTCATTTTCCGGTATGTTTGTGTTAAATATGAGGATCGGTAAACCCACAAAATAACAAGATGCGTTTGTGAAACACAATGTCCCCCTATATGATGTTTGACCTTGAAGGATGACCTTGACCTTGACCCTTCACCACTCAAAATGTGCAGCTCCATGAGATACACATGCATTTCAAATATAAAATTGCTAGCTTCAATATTGCAGAAGTGACATTACATGAGCAATTTTGACCCATATATTTGACCTTGACCTTTCACCACTCAAAATGTGCAGCTCCATGAGATACACATGCAAGCCAAATATCAAGTTGCTATCTTCAATATTGCAAAAGTATTCATAAAATAAGCGATTTGGGCCACATATATTTGACCTCTGACCTTGAAGGATGACCTTGATCTTTCACCACTCAAATTGTGCAGCTCCATGAGATACACATGCATGCCAAATACCAAGTTGTTATCTTCAATATTTCAAAAGTATTCATAAAATAAGTGATTTGGGCCACATATATTTGACCTTTGACCTTGAAGGATGACCTTGACCTTTCACCACTCAAAATGTGCGACTCCATGAGATACACATGCATGCCAAATATCAAGTTGCTATCTTCAATATTGCAAAAGTATTCATAAAATGAGCGATTTTGGCCACATATATTTGACCTCTGACCTTGAAGGATGACCTTGACCTTTTACCACTCAAAATGTGCAGCTCCATGAAATACACATGCATGCCAAATATCAAGTTGCTATATTCAATATTGCAAAAGTTATGACCAATGTTAAACTTTTCAGAGGGACGGACAGACTGACTGACGGACAGACAGACGGACGGACAGTTCAAAAAGAATATGCCACCCTTCAGGGGCATAAAAATATTACACATGTTGGATCAAGATTGCATACCCTGAGTATAAAGCCGGTAGTCCTTCCTCGCGAAATATTCGCAACAAGGCATGTATCATGCCATTGTATTTGAGTTGCGTGAGTCGGGCATCTATTTTCTGCCCCTGTATCTGAAGCCTTGTCTTTGTTGTGTCAATCGGAAAGGTTCCTGAAAAACAGTTGTCATTTATAAATAGGGGTAAGCGCGGGTAGTATTTTAGGTGCACTGAGGGTAGAAAAGTTCATTTAGTAGCTTGTAATTTCAAATCAATTTATGGTGGGTCATTGAAATGTCATGTTATACTGAACTGGTAATTCTACCATGACTATCATACAACATTTAGCCAAATTATAATAATATTAACTCAACAATTTCATGTACATGTATTGTCCAATACTGTGTTATAAATTAACAATTGTATTTAATTAGTACATTTTTTTTTTTTTTTTTTTATTCAATATAATACATACAATGTATACATGAATATATACAACATAGTGATTGTACAAAGCAATAAAGTTCAGACATGTTATACAAGATATGCTAATATGTATTTTTTTTAAAGAGAAAAGAAAAAAATAATAGAAGAATTGTTATGATAAATGATGAGTTGTATAAAGTCGGAAGAAAGCATACTGGATTTGTGTGTTTCGTTGTATATTCAAAAAGATCTTATAAGATTGAAAAAAAAAAAAAAAAAAAACATACAAAAATATTTTAGAAAGATAAACTTACATTAGTGTGAAAAGTATATAAGTGGACAAACATCATGAGAATTTAATCCGATTCCATTTTTGTTCAAAGTTTTGTAATGTGTCATTACTGAGGGCTATTTCTTTCTCAATCTGGACTTTAAGTTTGAGACTATAGATAAAACAATTAAAATTTGGTACTTGTTTTTTGAACTTCATGTTAAAGATGAACAATTTCATCATTATAAGAATAAAATTCACAATATTATTACAATCTTTTGATTTCAATGAGTAAATTCCGAAACTTACATTTAAGAAAGATAGTTTAACGTTTAGTTGCTGTTGTTCAAGAAAAGATGTTAATTGATTCCAAATAGGCTGGATGTGTTTGCACTCCCAAAACAGGTGTTCTATAGTTTCGATGTTTTCACTGCAGAAGTCACACAGATTTGAATTAGTTAATTTGCATTTAAAGAGATATTTATTTGTAGCTATAATTCTATGAATGTATTTATATTGAAAATTTCTCAGAGTGCTTTCAATAGTTGCTTTATATGGCATGGTAAATATGTGTTTCCAATTAAGTTCATGTACTCCGAAAAGGACTTGCCATTTATTTTGGGTTTTTGAGTTTTCTGTAGGGTTTTTAATTTGTAGTGTGTAAAATATTTTATTTGTTTTGTTTTTTCTTCCAAGTATATTTTCTACGAATGTTGTTTGAGTACATGGTGTATTATATGTATTGATTTTAGATTTAATATGTATGGGTATGCTTTTGATTAATGTGTAGTACTTCAAAAAATTATTTGAAGGTATTCCGTATATGTAGCATATATCATTAAAAGAGTAGAAATCCTTAATTCTGTAGTCATATAATTGGTCGACATATTTAATGCTTCGTTCAAACCAATCTTTATAGAAAAACGTCTTATTGTTTGAAGTTATGTCTTTATTGTTCCATAGAATAGTTTTGCTGCTTGTTTGGGTTTCTAGGTTATGAGTGACATCACTCCATGCTGATAGAACATCAGACAGAAAAATGTTTTCGTTTGCAATTTCATGTAAGATAGTATTGCTGATGTTACATTCAAAGAGTAAGGAGTCACCATATTTTTTTAGAATTTTCTGATGGAATAATTTCCATTTACTTGTATTGGCATTATCTAGGTATCTTTTAACCCAGCTGCATTTGATTGCATTCAAGAATGAGTCAATGTTCGTTAATTGGATACCTCCATTTTCTACAGATTGAATTAACTGAGTTCGTTTTATTTTATCAGGCTTACCGTCCCATATGAAATTAAATATTGCTGATTTTATATCGTTAATAATATCATTTGGTGGATTTGGGAGGACTGTTAATACATAAATTAATTTAGGAAGTGCAAACGTTTTCAATACTGTGTTTTTTCCGATAAGTGTAAGTTTACGGTGATGCCATGATTTTAAGCAGTTTTTAAAATTCTGTAATTTAGGTAGTATGTTTTTAAGAACTGTATCTTTTTCATTATTTGTGAAAGTAATTCCTAACGTTGTGGCTTCATCGGATGTCCAATTAAATTTCATTTCTTTTTTATATTGGACATTATTTTGTTTTAATTTACCTACTCGTAGCACAGTACATTTACTTTTGTTTAGTTTCAGACCCGATGTCATTCCGTAAAGGGTTAGCGATTCTATTAGGTTATGGAAAGAATCGTAAGTGTCGTTTAAAAAATAAGTTGCATCGTCAGCAAATAGGGACTGTTTGATTTCTTCGTCAGGTTCTAGTGATATGCCTTTTATGTGTTTATTTGATTGGATGTGATGTGATAGATACTCGATGCAGATAATAAATAGCGATGATGAGAGTGGACATCCTTGTCGAACCCCTCGTTCGATGTTAAAACTGTTTGAAAAGAAGCCATTGTTAATGATTAAACTGTTAATATCGGTATAAAATAGTTTGACCCATTGAATGAGACTTTCACCAAAGTTCATATTTTCTAAGCAAGAGAACATAAATGAATGATCAAGCGAATCGAATGCCTTTTCGAGGTCTGCAAAGAAAATTAGACCAGGATTATTTGAATTGTTGAAATAGTTTATGCATTCTTGGATAAGACGAACGTTTTCACCAATGTAACGTCCTTTTATGAAACCAGATTGAGATCTTGAAATGATTGCTGGTAATATTTTTTTTATTCTGTTTGCTATACTTTTAGTTGCAATTTTATAATCATTGTTTAGTAAACTAATCGGGCGCCAGTTTGATAAGGATTCTAAGTTTTTTCCAGGTTTTGGAATAAGTGATATAATACCTTGTTTTTGTAGCGTAGTTAAGTTTTCGTTGTTAAATGAATAGTTTAGTGAATTAATTAGATGTGTTTTTATATCATTCCAGAATATTTTATAAAATTCGATTGTGATGCCATCAGATCCTGGGCTTTTGTTATTTTGCATATCTTTTAGGGCTAATCCACATTCATATTCATTAAGCAATCCGTCGCACAGTTGTTTTTCCTCTTCGTTTAAAGCGTGATGTGTATTTTTAAAAAGGGTGTTATTTTCAACATTTTTTCGTTTATAGAGGGTTTCGAAAAATAAACGTTGTTCTTCTAGTATTTGAGTCATGTTTGTTATATCTTTGCCATTGACTACTAATTTGTGTACAGTTTTTTGTTCACTTCTACGTTTTTCAATGTTTGCGAAGTATTTTGTATTTTTTTCATTGTGTTCAACATGCTGTGCACGCGCTCTTAGTATTATTCCATTGAGACGTGTATGATAGATTCCATCTAATATTTGTTTTTTTAATGTTATTTCATTTTCAATGTCGGTGGTATCATTTGTGTTTGTTTGATGCAATTGTTTTTCAAGTGTTTCAATGGTTTTGATGGTTTCAGTTTCAAGTTTGTGTGTTTCTTTTTGTTTAAATGATGTGTATCTAATTGTTGTGTTACGTATATTTCCTTTAATTACTTCCCATAAGGTGTTTGGGTTTGCATCTTTATTATTTTGAACTGTATTTAATATTTCCTGTTTTATTTGTGTTTGATATTGTGTATCCAATAAGATGCTGTTGTTAATTTTAAAGTATCCTGGGCCTCTTTCAGGTTGTATATTATGCAGTTTAAGTTCAACTAGAGAGTGATCAAGTCATAAATCCTGGTTTTATGTTACATGTGTCAATAATGTTGCAAAGAGATTCAGATATTAAAAAATAGTCAAGTCTACAAAATATTGTTGGTTTTGTGTTTGAGTGCCAGGTGAATTTGCTTTCGTTTGGGTATACTGTACGCCAGATATCTATCATATTGTAGTTTTCAATTATGTTATTTAAAATATTTCTATTTTTAGAATGAGTATAAAGGTTTCCATTCTTTTTATCTAATAATGGGTTCAGGACAGTATTGAAATCACCACCGATTATAATATTTTTATCTTGGTTATTAATTATAAAAGATTGTAATGTTTCGTAAAATGTGGAATCATCTATGTTAGGACCGTAAACGTTAATTAATGTTAGTTGTGTTTCATGTATTTTGATATCTATACTTGCTAGTCTGCCAATTATTATTTCGTTAAAATTATCAACTGTGATCCCTATGTTACTTTTTATCAGAAAGGCAATGCCTTGTTTATTTGTATATTGTCCACTGAGGTAGATGTCCCCGTCCCATTCATCTTTTAAGGTTTGTGTTAAAGTATGTGTCAAGTGACTTTCTTGTAGTAGGCATATATTATATTTTTTTTCGTCTAACCATTTGAAGATTTTAATGCGTTTGTCTTTATTGATTAGCCCTTTTACATTCAGAGTGCATAATTTAATCATTTAAAGAAAGGGAGGGTGTGTAAATATTATTGTGTGGATTTGTCCAGTAAGTTTCTATTTTAAAACATGTCCAGTAGGTACAAAAACATAGTATCGGTATTCGATCATAATATAGAATATGGTAAATTTTCAGTGGCATATAAATTATTGTCCAATACTGTGTTATAAATTAACAATTGTATTTAATTAGTACATATCTAAAATTGTAGTGTTTCATAAAAGGAGTCACAAACCTTTAAAGCCTCAATAGCTTAGCTGTGCGGTAAACTAATACTTATTGTATAGATAATTATAGCCTTGTTCTGCGATAATGGAGCTTAATACACAGGCTAATCCGGGACAACACTTTACACTCATGCATTAACTCTTTCCCTCTCAGAAGAAAAGTGAAAATGGCTATATGCAAACAGCAAAAAAACAGAACAGCCTGTGAGTACCTTGCAGTCTGTTCAGGTTTTATGCCGTTCGCTGCTCATCAGTATCTAAGGTTTTGTGATGAAGCCTTTAAAACTTGAATCTAGTATGAAAGGTCTTTAATTGAATTTAACCTTTACTTATTGTTTTAATATTGTTAAAATTTCAGACGGACTCTGATTTCGAAATTCAAGTGCCCCGGTGAGGGACCGTTAAATGGCCTGTGGAAAGCACTGCAAGTACGTCGAAATACGTAACTAAGTGATAAAGGTTTAAACCCTGTTTCCCAGAGTGATCGAGGCTTAATTATCATTAAAATTTGACAAATGTAGAGGATTCCTTACCAGTTTCAGCGACAACTGAGGCCATTCCACCAAACACGAATGGTTCCCAGGACAGATGTTTACGCCCCATCACGAAGAGTAACACTGCCTAACAGGGGCAGTCCTTGGATATGTTGAAATTACTGAAAAGACAACAGTGGTTTATTTTCACCATTTTGGGAATGCGGCCTGATCCCTTTGGATTGGGAAAAAAGCATGGTGTTTTGACTAAAAATTGGGTAATTAGTGCTGTTGTTGTTTAAAAAAATGTTTCAAAATTGATAACAAAAGTTAATATTACACTTACTAAGGTTCAACTTATGATGTAATAACTGGTAATTTTTTGGTCCCCTTTAGGATAAAATATATACTTTTTTTAATTGGGCATTGGGCCAAATACGCAGGCCCTGAATTTGAAAGAATTGTGTTTTACAAGATGAAGAGACTTGATAGTTTGATTTCTATGACACCAACATACATGATGACTAAACAAGAGATGTGTTCGTCAGAAACACAATGCCCCTACTGCTCCGCTTAGAAATAATTTTAAATTTTTATTTTATTTTTTTGACCTTTGACCTTGAAGGATGACCTTGACCTTGAACTTCCACCACTCAAAATGTGCAGCTTCATGAGATACAAGTGCATGCCAAATATCAAGTTGCTATCTTCAATATTGCAAAAGTTATGGCCAACGTTGAAGCTTTTTTTTTCGGACGGACGGACAGACTGACAAACTGACTGACTGACAGTTCAACTGCTATATGCCACCCTACCAGGGCATACAAAAATAATCACTTTCAGACTTGCCATTAGTTACGCATGAGTTTTATTGAAATGCACTCAGCACACATCATCTATAAATGTTAATTTATTATATATTTTAATTGATCTGCTCATGCCAGCAGTGCACTGTTATTGCTGCATTGATCATAGAGCCAGCAATGCACTGTTATTGCTGCATTGATCATAGAGCCAGCAGTGCACTGTTATTGCTGCATTGATCATAGAGCCAGCAGTGCACTGTTATTGCTGCATTGATCATAGAGGAACAGCAGTGCACTGTTATTGCTGCATTGATCATAGAGGAACAGCAGTGCACTGTTATTGCTGCATTGATCATAGAGGAACAGCAGTGCACTGTTATTGCTGCATTGATCATAGAGGAACAGCAGTGCACTGTTATTGCTGCATTGATCATAGAGCCAGCAATGCACTGTTATTGCTGCATTGATCATAGAGCCAGCAGTGCACTGTTATTGCTGCATTGATCATAGAGGAGCAGTGCACTGTTATTGCTGCATTGATGATCATAGAGGAACAGCAGTGCACTGTTATTGCTGCATTGATCATAGAGCCAGCAGTGCACTGTTATTGCTGCATTGATCATAGAGCCAGCAGTGCACTGTTATTGCTGCATTGATCATAGAGCCAGCAATGCACTGTTATTGCTGCATTGATCATAGAGCCAGCAGTGCACTGTTATTGCTGCATTGATCATAGAGCCAGCAGTGCACTGTTATTGCTGCATTGATCATAGAGGAACAGCAGTGCACTGTTATTGCTGCATTGATCATAGAGGAACAGCAGTGCACTGTTATTGCTGCATTGATCATAGAGCCAGCAGTGCACTGTTATTGCTGCATTGATCATAGAGGAGCAGTGCACTGTTATTGCTGCATTGATCATAGAGGAAAACGTGCAGAGCAGTTCAACTTGCGATCACCGCTGCAAATGCTATTCTGCCTTAGCCAATTATTCATTTTATATCAATTATAATGCATGATCGTAATCAAACCATGCTTCCATTCTTCTAAGCCTATTTTGACAATCTTGATAATGCTTTATCACTAGTACAAATGTCTTATGATATTAATCTTAGATGATACAATTTTGAGCAATATGCATGTTCAATAAGAAACAATAGTTTCCTTTGCCCTTACCTTGCATAATAGTAATACACTGGTACAATGGGGTCTGGTAAGTAAATATGTGTATGAGCTGCTGAGACTGAGACTCTGCAGGTTAGTATTACTGTTGTTATTTATATTACTGTTACTGTTTGGTTGGAATACAGCCAGATCATGCCTGCTTGCTTAAGCTTATTGCTCCAATGACAACTATCAGTTCATCATAAGTGTTCATACACTCTGTTATACTTGTTTATACATATAAAGCATACAGCATAAGCTTGGTTATACTTGTTAATACGTATAATAAAATGGAGCAAACAAACCTATAGCCTACCAGAAGCCAGGGCCCTTGCTACACTTTGGGGTATTGGGGCTGGGACCCTTAAAGGAAGGAATTTCGCATCGTTTTGGGCAAAAAGGGGAATTTAGACGATCTTCTCACCGACCATTCAACACTTAAAATTGCTATATTTTAATTTTATTTACATAAATATACATTTAATCAAAGGTTAATAGAATGATACCAGCTGGCAACAGAGGCATAAAAATAAAAAAATAAACAAGGTCTGTTTGTAAAACATGCATGCCCCCATATGGGCTGTCAGTTGTAGTGGCAGCCATTGTGTGAATACGTTTTTTGGCACTGTGACCTTGACCTTTGACCTAGTGACCTGAAAATCAATAGGGGTCATCTGCGAGTCATGATCAATGTCTCTATGAAGTTTCATGATCCTAAGCATAAGCGTTCTTGAGTTATCATACGGAAACTATTTTACTATTTCGGGTCACCGTGACCTTGAACTTTGGCCTAGTGACCTGAAAATCAATAGGGGTCATCTGCAAGTCATGATCAATGTACCTATCAAGTTTCATGATCCTAGGCATAAGCGTTCTTGAGTTATCATCCGGAAACCATTTTACTATTTCAGGTCACCGTGACCTTGGCCTTTGACCTAGTGACCTCAAAATCAATAGGAGTCATCTGCAAGTCATGATCAATGTACCTATGAAGTTTCATGATCCTAGGCCTAAGCGTTCTTGAGTTATCATCCGGAAACCATCTGGTGGATGGACATACGGACCGACATGAGCAAAACAATATACCCCCTCTTCTTCAAGGGAGGCATAAAAAGGGAGCACTTTTAAGCTGAAATAGGGGGAAAAAGTATACTATTTTTATACTATGGGGCCGAATTTCAGCTGCAAAAACGGCCAAACGAGGACCCTGGAAGCTTAAATAACTCGAGATTTGTCACAAACGCATACCCTTACATGCTGCATTGAAACAGAATATTTTGCATGCTGTCTTCACAAAACAAGAGAAGCTAATTTATGGCGATTTTTAAGAATTATTATACCATTATCATTTATGGCCATTTTGACCTTTGAACTCATGAATTCTTTCCAATGACACTCCGTCCAATGACTGTGAACAAAACTGATGTACAGAGTCATTTTAAAATCTCACCATGAAGGACATAGTTATGGCCCGGACAAGATCATTTATGGCCATTTTTGACCTATGAACTCAAAGTGTGACCATGTACTTGGAGATATCGACATAATTCTTTCGCGTGACACACCGTCAAATCATAGTGAACAAATGTGCCAGTAATTTATAAATCTCACAATGAAAGACATAGATGGTCAGGACAAGCTCATTTATGGCCATTTTTTACCTTTGAACTCAAAGTGTTACATGTACCTTGATATTGGATATATCGACGTAATTCTTTCACTCAACACACCGTCCAATGATGGTGAACAAATGTGCCAAATGATTTTAATGTCTCACAATAAATAAAAAAGTTATGGCCCGGACAAGCATTCGAACTTTGAAATCCAAGTGTGACCTTGACCTTAGAGATATCGACATACTTTTTTCACGCGACACACAGTCCCATGATGGTGAACAAATGTACCAAGTCATTTTAAAATCTAACGATAAATGGCATAGTTATGGTCCGGACAAAGTGTAATCAGATCCGCTCTCGTACATTGTATACCTCGATTTGGAAAATGTCTGCATTATTTGTGTGCCCGATATTCTCTGTGTTGTTCAGGCCCTCATTATATGTGCAATAAAATTCAAGGGTTTTGTGATTCGGCAGAATGAAAAACAAATACACGCATGTCCCACAATTTGAAATATTACGTGAAAAAGATTCCTAAGCAAAAACCTGGCAAAACGAAAACTGATGATTTTCTTTTAAGCAGGTGTCATTAAATAAACAAACATCTTCAACAAGAACAAGTCCTCCCATCAAAACTCCTTCCATTGTTAATGATAGTACCGGTAATTTAATTTAATTTATTTTTTAGTTTAAACCTATTTATTTTAGCTCGATTGCATAGAAAGTAATTCCTACTTATTTGAAATGCTCTCGAGTCCGTTTCCTGGGCCTAGAACCAGTACTTGGTGTCTATATGGGAGATCGAAAAAACACTCCCACAGCAGGGATCGAACCCGTGACCTCCCGGTCGCTAAGCGGACACCATATCCATTACACCACAGCGACCTTTAATTTATTTTTTCAATATACAAAGGGCCATAACTCCGTTATTAACTGATGGTGTACAATGCCATTTGGCGTGCATCATCCTCTTATTTATATATATATACTCATACCAAGTTTCAATGAAATCCGCCAAAGCACTTTCAAGATATGGCTCCGGACACAAAAGTGCTGGACGGACGGAAAGACGGACGGACGGATGGATGAACAACGCCAAAACAATATCCATCTGCCTATGGCGGGGGATGATAAGTTTGTGACTGAAGACTTTGTGTGAGCTTATTATGTGGAAAACTGTTGATCATGATGGTGTTTGTGGTGTTTGTGATTTCCAGCTGTTTATTTTTTTATGAAAGATAATGAAATTTGGTGTAGTCTTGTGCTCGCATGCACAGGGAGCAGGGATTTAACACAAGTCGGAGTTCAAGTCTCCTTGGTGAAAGGTGTGTGTTACATCCAATCCACTATCCTAACAGCAATTTAGGAAAAATCCCATCTATCTGATATTTCAGTATTTGCTCCTTTAAATTCCACTGTTATCTTATCTTCAGTTTTCTTAAGTAATCTAATTAATTGAATCGTTAGATCATTAATGAAAAAATAGGTCATGTACAAATACATAAGAAACAGCTAATGCTAACCTGGTTTCATTCATTTCCAATCAAGACGTTACAAAATACAAATCCGGTAATTGTGCGGGATTTAGTTTATACATATCACATGTTTTCGCGAAAACACAAGAAACAATACGGAAATTAAATATTTTCAGCACATAGTTCCGACATAACATTACATGACATTAACGATTTTAACCTTTATGAACGTTAGAGAACATAAAACAGTATACGTACATTCAATGTAGTGGTTAAACCACGAAAAATGTGTTAATCCTTCCACGTAAACGAAAGTCGCTACGTGATAAAAGCCAAAGATGTTAAGGATTCATTGAGAGACGACACCTAGCGGTGACCTATGCGGCCAAGTGCATCGTCTATAGACTGTATCTTGTTTGTATTCTACCAGATATAGTCGGATTCATTTGAAGCCTTTAAATCTAAAGCCATGTTTTGTTTAAAAGGCTTTAAAATGCGAGATCATGTCTTACATATTTAGTATACACTTGATATCTTTCACCAAGCTTAGATTACCAGGGACCTATACAAACAATATGTTTGTAACCCTTATTCTCATAGTATTTGCCCTCCTCATAGTATCGTGAATTTAACGAAAACCCCTCAAGAAGTGCTGCAAAATTAATGTTTATTATTTAGTTTTTAGAAGTTGCAATTTATTTGATGGCTATCGATGACTAACGACGATCATTCTCGTGATTTCCGGTGTTAATTGGAAAGTATATCATGTTTATTCCAGGGTGATGCTATGATTTTTAAATAACGTAACACATAATTTAGTCAGTGTGTTTATGTTTAATATGACGCTTATTGTCGAATAAAATGTGAAACTACTTTAAAGGGGCCTTTTCACAGATTTTGTCATGTTTTGAAGTTTGTCATTTAATGCTTTATATCGATCAATGTAAACATTGGATCTAAAAAGCTTCAGTAAAAAAATAACAAGAATAAAAATTAAAAAAACGAAAAAAAAGTTACCCTCAGCGGGACTCGGACTTCTGACCCCTGAAGTCCTGGAGTATAAAAGTCTGCTCATTAGACCACTCGGCCATCCTTCTTTGTACAATGAAAGAGGTATTTTATACTTCATATAAGCGATCATCGTAGTTTCGCAAAATATTAAGACAACAACAGAAATCTCCGAATTATTCAATCGTTTCGCGTTGCAACGCTTTATAATTTTCAGGTTTTTAAATCGTCAAAAGATGCATATATAGGCAATTTTAGAGCATGGTAAATGTTCAGTATTACGGTTTCCTGACAAATATCATAACTAAAACGAAAATTTGCGAATATGAAACAACTTTTTTCAATTTTGTCAATTTACCAAACCTAGGCCCCTTTAACAACATCATGAGCAAGAGTTTCGTTTTCCATTAAGAAGATACTATATTAAGAACAATTTAAGCACGTGCGCTCAATTGGTCATTGTCGGCTCGGGTACTAACTACATGTACTCCGGGTACTCTTAAGTACAGTATACTTACATGTACCCCGAGTACGGGTATGCTCGATTAACCTCTTTCATGTGACATTACTAAAACATGCTGTATTTCATTCCTTTATAAATCGATCTTTTTTTAAATGATATTTGTTTTGTCTTTTATTGAAATGCATATGCTGTTATTGTACAACTACGGTTTGTTGTAGGAGAACAATCAACACCTAGGATAAGGCTCGAGAAAGGAATAGTAACAGGCTGCACTTTTTCAGTCGTGTTATTCGTGATGGGAATGAACTTAATTATCAATGCCGCAAAGAGGAAAACCAGAGGACTAAAGACAGCCTCGGGGATATACCTTCCATCCAATAGAGGTTTTATGGATGACCTCACCGTAACTACAACGACATACGTGCAAGCTCGTTGGGATCTTGGAGCATTAGATGAGACAGTGACTTGGGCAAGAATGAAGTTCAAACCAAAGAAATCGAGAAGCTTGGTAATCAAGAAGGGAAAGGTTACTCAAAGGTTCAACCTCCAGGTACAGAGCGAAGACATACCATCCATAGTAGACAATCATATCAAATGCCTATGAAAATGGTACGATGCCAGCCATAATGATACAAGCAGCATAAACCGCACCAAGAACCAACTCCAAGAAGGTCTAAAGCAGATAGACCAGACATCACTTCCTGGGAAATTCAAGGCATGGTTATACCAACATTGATTGTTATTAAGGCTCATGTGGCCTCTAATGCTGTATGAGATAGCAGTTTCTACTGTGGAAGGCTTTGAAAGAACCATCAACAGATACCTCCGTAGATGGCTAGGGGTCCCACCAAGTTTCACCAGCATCGGACTGTATGGGAGGACCAATCAGCTCCAACTCCCAATAACATCAGTTGTTGAGGAGTACAAAGTTGCTAAGGCCAGGATGGTGGTGACACTGAAAGAATCTTCTGATGACCTGATCAGGATGGCAGGCATAGAGACTAGAACCGGAAGGAAGTGGTCGGCAAGCCAGGCGGTGTCCCAAGCTGAAAGTATACTGAGACACAAAGACATCGTCGGAAATACTACGGAGGTAGACAAGGGCTTGATATGATAAAACCACAGCAATGGAGCACGGCAGATAAAAGAGAGAGGAGTCAGATGGTGCAGAAGGAAATCAGGGCGAGCGCAGAGGAGAGCAGAAGAGCCCGATCAGTTGAAATGGGAGGACAATGTGCCTGGAACAAATAGACAACAACAGAGAGGAAGTTGACATGGGCAGACATCTGGCAGTATGAGCCGCAAAGACTAAAGTTCCTGTTAAGGTCAGTTTACGACCTGCTGCCATCCCCAACCAACCTTCACAGTTGGGATCTAGTGGAAGACCTAAGATGCAGTCTTTTCAACAAGCCAGGAACCATGGAACACATCCTGTCATCATGTCAGGAATCGCTGACTCAGGGCCGCTACAGATGGAGACACGATGCTGTCCTTAGGGAGTTAGCAGATGTACTTGAGCGCGAGAGAAGGAAGAAAATAACAGCAAAGAATACAGCATCTTCAAAGATCAACTTTGTCAAGGCAGGGTAAACAAGCACAAAGCAAGCTCCTAGAAACGCGTCGATCTTAGATGAATCAGACCAATGGGAGATGAAAGTCGACTTAGGGAAGAAGCTTGTCTTCCCCGAGATCGTCCAAACTACACCGAGGCCTGACATAGTGATATGGTCCACCAAACACAAAAAGCTGGTGACTATTGAACTCATCGTCCCATGGGAATCAAGGTGCGACATGGCATATGAGCGGAAGAAAGCCAAATACACTGATCTCTTAGACCAGTGCAGTTCCCGCGGTTGGAAAACATGGCTGTTCCCGATCGAACTTGGCGCCAGAGGCTTTCCCGCACAATCACTGTGGAGGATTCTAAGTGCCCTAGGAATCAGAGGAGGAGAGAGAAAGAGAGCTGTTGGGAGACTGGGTCAAGCAGCAGAGCGAGCGTCTAGTTGGCTATGGATTAAGAGGGAGGAGAAGAGCTGGCAGCTAACCACTGACCCGTAGTGCCTGATCAGCACTGCGGTTCCACCGCCCGGAGAGTGTCCTGGGATTAAAGGATGAAACACTTGTTGATGGGCGGCTCCCAGCTGATGAGTCAGTGGCTTCATGCAGCACAGGCTGTATTCAACACATTATGTTTATGACGATGAGCTGTATATATGCTTAAGTCAAAATAAGCTAATCTGTTCTGTTCAGTTTTATCGTTAAAAAAGCAAACAAAAAACTACCAATAAACGTGTTTATTGATGGATGATGTTTGACAATGCACAACATACAATTAACGATTTAAAAGCATACCGTTTACTGTAAATCATTGAATTAAAGATGCATAGATGAAATGCGGGCCTGTTTGGTCCTCAGTCTAAATATCATGGTGAATTATTGGTCAGTGTTGGCTCAGTTTTGCTTTAAAGTACCTCGGTACTTTTAACTACGCTACGATGAACGCCGGCTTCGGAAAATACGCTGAAAGTCATCCGGCCATACTCTAGGACACGTTATAGTATACATGTATGCTATCCTCTGTCTCTGCACTAAGAGAATTGCAATGACCACAGCGGGGGTGTCAAAACATTGGGATATAAATTCACTACTATAATACCCGAGATTAGGCAAAGGTGGGTAAACTTGTCCGTTTAGCACAGTGGTTGGTACACGCGCTTCACACATAGCGACCAGTGTTCAAGCCCATTTTCCTAGAAGTATGTGGTTTTGGGTTGATCGCCACTATAACGGACAGGTGTGGTTTTATCTGAGTCCTCCGGCTATTCTCCACAGCACAAGATCTCTCCAAAATTAAATGCCAGTCATTTAAAAATAAATAGCTGAAAACTGCAGTTATCTTCAATATTCGTGCCATTTTTCGTGAGTCTTGTTATAAAGGTAGGAGCGCTGGGACACTCCGTGTCCACACATAATGTAGCCTCAGACGCGAAAGGACTGAATACACTGGGAAATACACACATCAGGGTCCGCTACACCATGTCCCAATACAGATGGGTATACTAACACAGAATTGACCAAATTTTCGGTAAGGCAGCTGCAGCCTGCACGTCCCGACCGGGGCGAGAGTCTACCGCAAAGAAACGTCTTGAAGGCGTATCTGAAGTAGCCGGGACAACTTCTAACTGTCGGCGGGTGGGTCTGAAGAGGGCCTGTTTGTGGAAACCTCTGTGTGTTGCTCTGCTTATCAAGCGAGTACCGTCATCCTCTCTCGCTGACTTTGCTGACTCACTAAACTTGGAAGAATCGTCGAGTGCATTCGTAATGGAGCGCGGGAGGATAGTATTTTCAATACACCGTCGGATGCGGGACAGGAGCAGCAGGTCAAGGGAGGTGGCACATTTAAGAAGATTATTGACATTTCATAGTAAGGCGGTACTCAGTGCGCTCAATGTGCTGGGTCAACCGTTCTGGCGTTTGTTCGTTCTTTTCGACGGCTTGTGACGTCTAGAAGTACCATTAAGGCGGGACAGCGCGCTAGGAGCGGAAAGGAGGCGTGTTTGTGAATTGCCAACACTATCTTGGCGGTGCAATCTTGATCTATCGGCAATTACCGGTCAATTACCGGTATCTTGAGTTTTCTTCAAGTGCACTTTAAGGTCTCTTTGGCCACCGTGCACTGGTCTTTTTGGATTTAAATTAAAGCTTTGGCGAATACCGGGGAAGCCGGGGTAAATTTTACCTTGGTTGGATCGGAATAAAAAAATTCCCTGTAAGGTCACGGCAGCTGGTCCGCGCACAAATGCACTTTATGAAGAGGCTGATGGACGGAATTTACAGTTCGAAATAAACACATGTGGGTTAAAATATCCTGATATCGGAGTGGTATACACATATTTATTAACATTGTTCTTAGTGATGAATGTTTATGTTGCTTGTTTTTAATAATCTTCAGAACTTTGAAAAAATTGACGAAAGTCGCATGCAAAGTGTAGAAAGAATTGCGCACGTAAGCTTTTAGTTGATATACAAGTCAATATTATTGGAAAGATATAGATTCAGATATTCAGATACTGAAACCTGTGAAAAGGGATTTTTTTATATACATGGACTGTTGCAGAGCTTTTATACAAACTTGAATCCTTTGAATACTAATCATTTAATAAATACTTTTCAAACGACGATCTTAATTGTGGAAAGATTATACATGTACAGTAGAAGATGCCGATTTGTGCAATTATATTTTGCGTCTATAATTGTACATAATAGTATTACTTTATACAAATATTAATACACCAGCTTTTCTGCGTTTTTTGTGTGGGGAATTTAACTGTGAAAAGAGAAATCTTGGGTATTTAATAAACTCACTTTTGAACATAAAATATTAATACTCGGTTTAGCATAACAAGTTGTTTGTTTCCTCTAACATCCCCAAAAATAAATAGGGTTAGAATATCGGCCGAAATTTATTTCGTTATTTTATGTATACACATGTTATTTCTACCTAATTTTAGGCTTTTCGATAAAAGTTATTTTCCAAATCTTAAGGATGTTATTCTGTGTAGTAAGTGAAATTAATTTCACACAAATCGATCTTTTCTAGCGAAAACGCACACAAACTCAGCTTGTAACGCATACAGTTTATCCCATCATCAGACGTGCATTGTCGAAATAAACCACTGTGGAATAAACTTTCCTCTATTTCAGCAGTGCTGAAATATAGCTGTCACGCGCGGCGAAGAATGGTCATATTACTCGGAATCAGCTATAAAGTAATCATTTTTAGTAAAATCGAATCAGATTCAACAAAACAAACAATTTGATACCACGATGTAATATATTTTTGACACATAATGCAACTGAAAAAGCAAAAAACAGTGTTCACAAATATTAAGTGCGCGTACTCGTGACGTCATTATTAACACGTCATACGACACAATGCATGATTTTTCACGCTAAAGCTGCAGTTGTTTAGTGTTTTTTTCCCATTATTTCTTAAAAATCGGGGACGTAGAGGTATGATAAGCAGAAAAACAGGTTAGTTACTGATATTTTTGTAATGTATTAGGCTCGGCACGATTAAAATAACGAAACAATGTTTGCTTAAAATAACTTTGGGATTTTCCGTGTAGTTCGATTTTCCTATTCTATTTTTAAAGAAATAATTTACGACTAAGAAAATTGATGGGATAAATCGAATACTAGGTCAGTGCCGAATAAAGCAACGTCTATTTTGCTCGGCACGAAAATCTGAACCACTCGCCAAGGCTCATGTCAGATTTTCTAAGCCTCGCAAAATAAACTTTGCTTTATTCGGCACCGACCTAGTATTCTCTATGTATCGTTGGAACGTAAATTAGGATTGGTAAAGTCAGTGGATAAAAAGCGCACCTTTTTACGCATTTTATGGTTTATCTTCTGGGTGGTTGGCATCTAACATAGAGGCGTGTGTAATTTTTAAAGGTTTCATAACCTTTCAACATGCGGAGGTCTGAAATTCCTCTTATTTTGAAAGCTGTAATTAAAATATTTAGAAGTTTTGAAATTGCGCGACGCTTTACCAAAACATCACAATTGAAATAAAACAAAGCAGACTATAATTACCCGATTTTGGACTATACAAACAATGTTTTGAAAACATGATGAAATATGTCGTTTAATGTTTTTGTTTTTTAAATAACTTGACCGGTTTCAATTACAAGAGACTTTTTCACAGATTTTAGCATGTATTGAAGTTTGTCATTAAATGCTTTATATTGATTAATGTAAACATTGGATCTAAAAAACACCAGTAACAAGAATAAAATTAAAGACAAAAAATCATAACTCTTAACTGGGCTCGAACCACTGACCCCTGGAGTAAAAGTCTAACGCTCATACAATGAGTGATGTATTTTATACTTGATATAACCAATCCTCGTAGTGTCACAAAATATAACGACAACAACAGAACTCTCCAAATTATTCATTCGTTTCGCGTTGCAACGCTTTCTACTTTGCAGGTTTTTACATCGTCAAAAGATGCATATAATGGATATTTTAGAGCATGGTAAATGTTCACTACTACTGTTCCCTCACAAATATCATAACTACAACGAAAATTTGCGAATCTTAAACAATTATTTTTATTTTGTCAATTTACCAAAACGTGAAAAGGTCTCTTTAATTTAGTCCAATACTCCATCTGCAATAAATGTTGATAAAGCAAGATTCGGTCAGCATTTCACCTTGCATAGTTATTAAAAGTAGTTTTCTTAAATAATATCACTAATGAGAAAATTACATTTGCATTTTATACAACGATCTTTTAAAAGATGGTTTTCAAGGCAGATCGTTATGTTTTTTATGGTGTATCGAGAACAATCCCAAACCTTAGAGTTGCATGTAACCTTATTTTCGCGGGAACGTAATTTCCGCTTAGCTTGTTTGTAAACAAATAATTAAAAATAAATTCCACTAACAGAAAATGGGCGAAAAGGAAAAGGAAGAGTAAGTAATGTTTAGTTTGTTGTTTTAATTCTTTCAATTTATATTGTTAAACTGTTTAATTTTACAAAGTCAGAATGTAATATGTTTTCGCGAGAAAATCATTGTCTTTGTCAAACCTAGACACAATTGAGCATGATTTGGTTATTGCCATCAGCATTATTTAAGGAAAAGTAGTTTTCATGCATTCATTATTTTATTTAATCATGTATTTTCGTGGTCCTTTTTATCATATTTAGACATTATACAAATCTACAAATGCATAAACCATTTCAGTGAGTGAGTGACTCGCACTAATTTAATCAAATACTATCTATCTTTAAATACTGCCAGACTCCCCTCTGAGTACTACTGGCAGGTAATTGTGATATATAAAAAAATGTCAACAACAAAAAGTGTCATACCAACTTTAATTAATTGGGAAGACCCTTAAAAATGGTCTTTCAGCTGTTCATCTACCCAGGCAGATATTTTCTTAATGGGAAATAACGGTCCATACAATAACCAAAAAAGCACCGAAAAGCACTCAATTTCTCTCTATATATATGCAATATATCGTTTTTAGTGTGTGTTAACAAGTTTAATTAGTAATAAATGGTTACATGAGTGTATGTTTATACTACATTGTGCCCAAAATGGTAAATATCGGCAATTACCAACCGAAAAGCACTGCATGTGAAGACCAAAAAGCACTCAATTTCTCGCTATATATATGAATATTTGCGTTCCTATTGTGTGTAAACGGATTAAATTAGTTATAAATGGTCATATTTCATGCATATTTATACTACCTTGGGTTTATTATGAGGTATTAATGTCCAAAATTGGATAAATATCGGCAATATACCGACCGAAAAGCACTTCATGTGAAGACCGAAAAGCACTCAATTTCTCGCTATATATATAATATTTGCGTTCCTATTGTGTGTAAACGGTTTAAATTAGTTATAAATGGTTATATTTCATGCATATTTATACTACCTTGTGTTTATTATGAGGTATTAATGCCCAAAATTGGATTAATATCGGCAATATACCGACCAAAAAGCACTTCATGTGAAGACCAAAAAGCACTCAATTTCTCGCTATATATATATATAATATTGCGTTCCTATTGTGTGTAAACGGTTTAAATTAGTTATAAATGGTTATATTTCATGCATATTTATACTACCTTGTGTTTATTATGAGGTATTAATGCCCAAAATTGGATAAATATCGGCAATATACCGTCCAAAAAGCACTTCATGTGAAGACCGAAAAGCACTTAATTTCTCGCTATATATATATATAATATTTGCGTTCCTATTGTGTGTAAACGGTTTAAATTAGTTATAAATGGTTATATTTCATGCATATTTACACTACCTTGTGTTTATTATGAGGTATTAATGCCCAAAATTGGATAAATATCGGCAATATACCGACCGAAAAGCACTTCATGTGAAGACCGAAAAGCACTCAATTTCTCGCTATATATATAATATTTGCGTTCCTATTGTGTGTAAACGGTTTAAATTAGTTATAAATGGTTATATTTCATGCATATTTATACTACCTTGTGTTTATTATGAGGTATTAATGCCCAAAATTGGATAAATATCGGCAATATACCGACCGAAAAGCATATCATGTGAAGACCGAAAAGCACTCAATTTCTCGCTATATATATAATATTTGCGTTCCTATTGTGTGTAAACGGTGTAAATTAGTTATAAATGGTCATATTTCATGCATATTTATACTACCTTGTGTTTATAATGAGATATTAATGCCCAAAATTGGATAAATATCAGCAATATACCGACCGAAAAGCACTTCATGTGAAGACCGAAAAGCACTCCCGCGACAGCAGAGAATCACCGAAAAGCACTCAAGTTCTCTATATATACATGAAAGTTAACTATAAGGGCTGATTTTAATGGATTGAAAGATGTACATATTTATTTAGTCAATAATGACTTCATTAAATAAAAAGTTTAAATATAAAGCTCATTACTATTTTTGGTGGCCACCGAAAAGCACTCCCGCGACAGCACAGAATCACCGAAAAGCACTCAATTTCTCTATATATAAACGAAACTAAGCTATAAGTGCCGTTTATAATGGATTGAAAAGATGTACATATTAAGTTAGTCAATAATTACTTCGTTAAATATTGATTTAAGTTTTAAGATAAAGCACAAGCACTCAATTTCTCTCTATATTTAATATAATCAATGATGACTTCGTTAAATATTGATTTAAGTTTAAAAATAAAGCACTATATATATGTGAGGCGCGTTCTCATAAAAGTGGGCTTAATGCATGTGCGTAAAGTATCGTCACTGATTAGCCTGTGCAGTCCACACTGCTAATAAGAGACGACACTTTTCGCCCAAACGTGATTTTCGGTGAGGAGTGACTTCCTTGAAACTAAAAATACCATAAAAGCGGAAAGTGTCGTCCCTGATTAGCCTGTACGGACTGCGTAGGCTAATCTGGGATGACATTTTACGAACATGCATTAAGCTCCTTTTTCTTCCCAGAACACGACTCATATATACATGAGGTAGTTTGCCAACATAATGAATATGTTGCCCAGCTCTTGCCACGTGGAGGCCACCTCTTGTAAGAGCCGAATTTTGAAAAAAAAGGCTGAAATATTCCCAAATATTTATGCAAGAAATAAAAAAAAATAACCGGAAATAGTCTCATTTGTATAAACAAGAAATTAAATATTTGCAGCTGTTATTTTATATAAATAAATCAAGCACGTACACTTAAAAAAAAAATATATTTCTTTATTTAATGCTGAATTTTGCAAAATTAACGAGATTTATATATAACAATGTTATATTACTTCTTTATGGTTGAGTAAAAAAAAAACACAAAACAACATGTATAACATATAATATTTGTACATAATTTATAAAAAAGAAAAATAATGATGCACATGATATTTTATAATGTTGTTAAGTGCGCGTGCCATTGAACGTTGAGTTACGGGGGAGATGCGTATTAAATTACACATAATTAAAAGCTGATACTATTCTGTCAGCTTGATTTATAAATCATGTTCCATCACGCCAATATATCCATTGTTTCATGAAATTGTAACGCCATCAGACCCGAATGTATACACCATTTATTCCAAGCAGGTAAATAACAATTACTATAATAAAACAGGGGAAGTCTACACTGTGTATTTGCAACCTGCTGTGATGATCTTATCAGTTCAATACACAGGAACATGGCTACTGTACTGGAATTGGATTTACAGCCAAAATAACTGTTTTCATTTCAGTCTACACTGTGTATTAGCAACCTGCTGTGGTGATCTTATCTTATCATCTCAATTCACAGGAACATGGCTACTGTACTGGAAATATCGGATTTACAGCCAAAATAACTTTCATTTATTGCTGAAGTGGTGTGCACTTACAATTGATCCACCTCACCGTTGCACTTTTTTTATTAAATAAATTAATTTACTGAGTCGGCGCTAATATGTGAAGGTGGAAATTAAGAAATAAGATCTATTTTCGCATGACACTGAATACACATGATACATGGATAAAATATCAATAAGACACATTTGAATCTTTCATTTCTCCAAAAAATTAGCACGTAGTCACATATATATAAGATAGATTAAAGACCAGAAAACAATAAAAGTAAGACACATTTGCATCTTTCATATCTTAAAAAAACAACATGTAAATCTAAAGCAATACATTTATTACTGGCACTAGCTATTCTAAAAGTCGGCGGACAACATAAGTTCAAAGAAGGAACCACAATTAAATACGATCCATTTTCGAATGATACTGATTGTATAGCAAGTAGTCACATATTAATTCTAGCTTGCATTAGTTAAAATTATTTTAATTTTGTTAATTAAGTTCAAATAATCTGTTCTTTAGAGATTAAAAGGGTTTAAAGACGGCGCTAATAAAGTGTGAATGTGCCCGTGCCTTTGAACGTTGAGTTAAGCGAGAGGTGCGAATGCAATTACACATAATTAAAAACAGATACTATTGTGCCAGCACGTTGAGTGAATACTGCATAAGCGAGAGGTGTGGATTAAATCTTACAAACTGATATTATTATGTCAGCTTGAATTGTGCTGACATCTTTAACTCAACAGTATCAACTAATATAAATAAGAACAGCACAATCTAACTGGCAGAATATTTTTCTACAATGGCTAAAGTAGTATTGTTCGGCAATAGTTACATCAAACATCTATGTTGCTTTTGCGACGAGAGAAAAGGACTACACGTGCCTTATAATGTAATGTAATGTAAAATGGTACGGTCAAGGCGGTTTGAGAACGGACAGAATGAACACAGATCTGTACGGCAAGATGTTAAAGGAAAAAGGGGACATCGTCATCGTAGCTGTCGGCGGTAATGACATTACCCCTACATCACAACCCAAAGAGATAGTGAGAAGAATCACCGAAATCGTTAATGACATATCACGAAATGGATGTGAGCACGTGTACATCACAGAAATACTGACACGTGGAAATTTCTCAAAAAGTCCGGGCTTGCAGAAAATAGTCTTCGACAGACAGAGAATCAAAATAAACAAGTGCCTAGCCAAAACATTTAAGAACAATCAGGGCTTTTCATCCTTATATAACAGAGGCCGATATTCGGCTCCTTCCCAATTCTAAAAAGCCTTATTTTTTCCCAACTCTGGCTGAAAGACTTCCCAAAAAAAACGATTGAAATTCCCCTGAAAATCAAAAAAATAAACACAGCGGATAGTGTTTTGTAGCCAAGTTACTATTCGGTATAGTTTTACTGGTCTTGTAGATGATTGTAATTTCATTGAAAGCTTCCACGAGCGATAAACAAAGATGAAGGTTTATTTTGCGTAATTGTTGTCTGGTATCGATTTTTTCGCTACCAGTTCAGTTCAGGTATTTCCCCACTACCGCTAAGCCGAATTTTAATTGTATTTGTGTACCAGTCTAGAACAGAATATTGCGTAGTACGGGTTTTATTGTCGGTTTTTGCACGAGGGCCGCAAGGGAGGTCACCAGTGTCATCGCTGAATTTTAGAGATAACTTTTAGTTTACTGTTCAAAAACTGCTGTTACCTGTTGAAAAGTTTATCTGTTTGAAAATATAGCTGGCCAATCTTTGAAAAGAACATTTCCAGGTCATTAATTCATAACAAAAATAAAGTTAAAACCATTATTGTGACTGTTTAAAATTGATTAAATGATTTACCTGTGATGAAATGCTTTAAAAGTTTTTTTCCCAAAATGGCCATTTATCGCGCTTAAATTTCCCAATTTGCAAGGCTAGGGCTTCTTCCCAATTTCCAGATGAAAAGCCCTGACAATTTACTAAAATTTCCTGATATTAAATTCCCTGCCGACTATGCCAAAGATCAGGTTCATTTGGAGAGCCGTTCCCCGGGAAACAACGGCATGCGCAAATATCAGTGTCGACTACAAAGACTCTCCTAATGTAGTGTCAAACGCTAAATTCCATTACAATTTTGTTTATGTAATATTGGTGATATATGTATTATTATTATTTTTATTATAACATGTATTAAATCTTTGATCTAACGCATTGTCTTATTTTATTTTTTGTTTTGTTTTTTGAAAACAGTAATAGGAATTAACAACTTATCGTTCTAATGCACTTACCCTTGTCAGCGACCCTTCTGCATCATAATACGTTCCTCTGAATGCACAATATTTACACAAATAATTCAAATTTCTGTCTGACCAAGATTTATATTCTTCAGTATTTAAATTAGTACACTGGCGATGAAGCCAATTTTTGCAATTGCTACACTGAATAGTATCCTCATTGCACTCTAACGTGCATTCAATGCACGGAAATTCAGACATTTGTAAGCTATCCTGACCGAAAAACACAATTTACAATATCAAGTGGTGAGGACATGTTAAAATATGGGTATATATATACATTGCGTATAAGGGTCTGGCCCCATACTCAGGCGTGTTAAGTTACCAGCGTACACTCGATACTCGCGCAATGAATGGTTTTAATGGAACGATTAAAATCGCTATTATTAATACAAAGCACATTAACTAAAAGTCATGCTGCAATTTCTATTTAAGAGTTTCACGTCAAGTAGAAATACTTAAAACATATACACTAATTTACGTATAAGATGATAAACACCATGAAGTGCTTTTCGGTTGATACATTGCCGATATATTTATAACTTGCTACCAGTTTTTAGCTCACCTGAGCGATAGCTCGGGGTGAGCTATTGTGATCACTCAGCGTCCGGCGTCCGTCCGTCCGTCCATCTGTCTGTCTGTAAACAATTTGTAAACATCTTCTTCTACTAAACCATTGAGCCAATTTCAACTTAATTTCATGTGGAGCATCCCTAGGTCATGGGACAAAAGAATTGTTTAAAAAAATTTGATCACATAACCAAGATGGCCGCCATGACCATATATGGTAAAAACCTTAAAAAATCTTCTTGTCAGAAACCGCTCATCAGATTTTCAAAAAATTTCACAGGGATGACCTTTGAAGTCTCCCCTGAAAAAGTTGTTCAAAGAAATTTGATTCGTCAAAAAACATGGCCGCAGGAGCTCGTTGAACTTTGCATGTTTATTCGTTTTTGCCTATTTTGTGAAAACTTTCAAAAATCTTCCACATTTTTTGTCTGATCCTTTCCAAATGTGCACAGTGTCTTTATATCAATGAGGACACGAACCCTACAAAAAATGAGCATTATTGGTCCATGAAGTACAGAATTACCTCCCCTTGAATTGAGAAAATGGTGTTTATGCAATAAAGTCCAAATTTTTCATCCAATTCTTTCCAAACTTGTAAGGATTTAGCATGGTTCAAAATAGGGAAACAACTACGGTTTATGCATGTTCTTTTTATTACAGATTTGCCTCCCTTTAATTCATTCAAAATCTCATTTTACAGCAGAGATTCCAAATCTGATCTGTAAATGAGCCCCATATTTACTGCCAGTGCTAGGTTACCTTTTCCCATTTGATCATTCTTAAGTATTGGTCTTGTATCTGGGTTGGGATTTTATTTGGGTCATCTGGGGTCAAAAACTAGGTCACTAGGTCAAATAATAGAAAAACCTTGTGTAGACAATAGAGATCACAGTTTTCATCCAACCTTTATGAAATTTGGTCAGAATTCTTGATGAAATCTGGGTGGGATTGTATTTGGGTCATCTGGGGTAAAAATCTAGGTCAAATAAATAGAAAAACTTTGTGTTGACAATAGAGGTCACAGTTTTCATCCAATATTTATGAACTGTGGTCAGAATGTTTATCTTGATGAAATCTGGATTGGGATTGTATTTGGGTCATCTAGAGTCAGGAACTAGGTCACTAAGTCAAATCATAGAAAAACATTGTGTAGACAATAGAGGTCATAGTTTTCATCTGATCTTAATGAGTCAGGTGAGCGATTCAGGGCCATCATGGCCCTCTTGTTTATAAAAAATATATATTATATTCGATATTTAACATGACTGTCTCAGTCCTCTAAACCGAAATGATCCGTAAAATAAAATAGTGTCTTTGTGTCGTATGAACAAATCTGCACTAAAACTAAGATTAGATTCACATCGTACATCGAATAATTAATTGAGCACATGTAATTCAACAAAACTGTAAATTAATTCACACGAGCCGCACTGTTCGGACATGAATGAAAGGCGCCGATCATAACACAACTTCTCATCATTATCTGGAATATAATTAATTGAAGGTGCGAAAATCTATTTCCAAACTGCTTTGTGCTGATTAAAGAAGCGTACCGGCCGTTCGTTCACAAGTTGTTAATGATGACTTCAGACCTTAAAATTAAGTTTTAATATGAACAGACATTGACTAAATAAATATGTACATCTTTTCAATCCATTAAAATCGGCCCTTATAGTTAACTTTCATGTATATATAGAGAACTTGAGTGCTTTTCGGTGATTCTCTGCTGTCGCGGGAGTGCTTTTCGGTCAGTATATTGCCGATATTTAACCAATTTTGGGCATTAATACCTCATAATAAACACAAGGTAGTATAAATATGCATGCAATATAACCATTTATAACTAATTTAAACCGTTTACACACAATAGGAACGCAAATATTATATATATATAGCGAGAAATTGAGTGCTTTTCGGTCTTCACATGAAGTGCTTTTCGGTCGGTACATTGTTATATTGCCGATATTTATCAAATTTTGGGCATTAATACCTCATAATAAACACAAGGTAGTATAAATATGCATGAAAAATAACCATTTATAACTAATTCAATCCGTTTACACACAATAGAAACGCAAATATTCATATATATAGCGAGAAATTGAGTGCTTTTCGGTCTTCACATGAAGTGCTTTTCGGTCGGTATATTGCCGATATTTATCCAATTTCGGGCATTAATACCTCATTATAAACACAAGGTAGTATAAATATGCATGAAATATGACCATTTATAACTAATTTAAACCGTTTACACACAATAGGAACGCAAATATTATATATATAGCAAGAAATTGAGTGCTTTTTGGTCTTCACATGAAGTGCTTTTCGGTCGGTATATTGCCGATATTAATCCAATTTTGGGCATTAATACCTCATAATAAACACAAGGTAGTATAAATATGCATGAAATATAACCATTTATAACTAATTTAAACCGTTTACACACAATAGGAACGCAAATATTATATATATATATAGCGAGAAATTGAGTGCTTTTCGGTCTTCACATGAAGTGCTTTTCGGTCGGTATATTGCTGATATTTATCCAATTTTGGGCATTAATACCTCATAATAAACACAAGGTAGTATAATATGCATGAAATATGACCATTTATAACTAATTTAATCTGTTTACACACAATTGAAACGCAAATATTCATATATATAGCGAGAAATTGAGTGCTTTTCGGTCTTCACATGAAGTGCTTTTCGGTCGGTATATTGCCGATATTAATCCAATTTTGGGCATTAATACCTCATAATAAACACAAGGTAGTATAAATATGCATGAAATATAACCATTTATAACTAATTTAAACCGTTTACACACAATAGTAACGCAAATATTATATATATAGCGAGAAATTGAGTGCTTTTCGGTCTTCACATGAAGTGCTTTTCGGTCGGTATATTGCCGATATTTATCCAATTTTGGGCATTAATACCTCATAATAAACCCAAGGTTGTATAAATATGCATGAAATATAACCATTTATAACTAATTTAATCCGTTTACACACAATAGAAACGCAAATATTCATATATATAGCGAGAAATTGAGTGCTTTTCGGTCTTCACATGAAGTGCTTTTCGGTCGGTAATTGCCGATATTTACCATTTTGGGCACAATGTAGTATAAACATACAATCATATAACCATTTATTACTAATTAAACTCGTTAACACACACTATAAACGATATATTGCATATATAGAGAGAGAAATTGAGTGCTTTTCGGTGCTTTTCGGTGCTATTCGGTGCTTTTCGGTTATTGTATGGAAATAGCTAGCTCACAAACATGTATGAGATGAATTTATGCTTTAACTGATGATTTGCTAATAATTAAAGCTGAAAATAAGTCTTGTTAAGGGACGTGTGAATGTTTAGAAGAAAGTAGTGTGAATTCTAAGAAATATAAATAAACAGCAGATAGACATTAGAAATAAAGATAAAAAACCAGATAAGAACCATGTTATTTCACTTTCTAGTTCATCACTACTTGGAAAGTACTGTGTGGACCTTGATGTACCAGCGTCCATTAAATCAAAGGCGTTACAGTTGTGGAAAGAAGTAAAAGATGTTAGTAGTGAGCATGACAGTGGAAGTGTTCAAGCACTTCAATGGATCCCAGTTGTAATATATGTTGCTGCAATAGAATCCAGGTAACGCAATATGAGAAAATTGGGCTTTTAAGCAAAAGTCCAGATAAGGCGGAAAGTGTCGTCATTGATAAGCCTGTGCAGACTGCACAGGCTGATCTGGTTCAATGTTTTATGCTTATGCATTAAGCTCAGTTGTCCCATAACAAGGCTCATGTTATCAGTTGATGTTGTAAAACTGTGCCAAATACTTGTTACAACTTAAACACAGATTTAAATGACAATATAAATATATATAAGTGAACTTCATTGAAGTATAATTTAACACAATAATAACAGAGACAACACTTTTTGCGTTTATGGAATTAATAAAAAAATGTCTATTTTAAACCAAAATCCAGTCTACACGGACATTGTCTTTCCTGATTAGCCTGTGCACTCTTAGCCTGTGCAGAGTGCACAGGATAATCTGAGAGCACTTTACACCCATGAATGAAGCCCCAATATCTCAGAACTGGCTCATATACGTGTCAATGTTGTGTTTGCAGTCAGCCCTATGGCCCAGAGGATCCTCACAGTGATAAATCCAGTCCATGTTGCAGTCTTGGGGCTATACTGAAGGCCTCAGATCTCAAGTAAGTACTGAGCCCAGTATCATGAACTTTCTCTTTTTAGCTCAACTCAGATGAGAATTGAGCAGGGAAACAGATAAGATTTCTTGTCAATAAGTATTTACTACAAGCTTTTTGTAACAATTAGTTTTTTCCCTAAAAACGATTTGTCAATTAGTTGTTTTACAATTTGATAAAAACTGACATATATTTGTGGATCAGATGAGCGCTTTATTTTCGGCATTAATAATTATCAGCAATTCTTATTCGTTCATTATAAATTCACAGTGTCAATGGTTGTTAGTAAATATAAGTATTAATTATATATTGACAAATGGATGATGATGAGTCATTTTGTTTCAACCAGTTTCTACACTCCTACTTTTTAGTCTCAGAACACACTCATATTGCGAAACCCTCTTCATCAACAACAAACCAGTGGAAATCACGATGTTATCAGTTTTTCAGACACGGAATTGCCTCAGTGTTTTGAGCCGAATATTACAGTATTTCTGTCACCACCTGCACTATTAAATCTGATAGTATACTATTCACAATGTCTTTTTTCGCTGGTTCGGGTTGCATAACGAATTGCTAAATGTTGCATAACAGCAAACATTTTCCCAAACTTTTTGCGACGGAAGTAACTTTTTGTGTAGACACCACCCCGAACTGGTGTCTTTATAAACTTACTATGAACCACACGCAAGGTTAAAATATTCTAATTTAAATTATACACGGAATGGAGGATAAGGTAAAACTAAAACGACCACAAATTGAATGCAATTCGTTTGTCCATTAACATTATCATTTTCAGTACGATTGATTTTTTATGCTCCCCATATATATATGGGAAGCATATAGTTGCCAGTTTGGGGTTCCTTACTTCTGTCACACTTTTGTTACCGTTTCCAATAGCGCCTTCAATATTTTCAGGGGTTTTTTTTACTAAGAAAGTGACGCCGATATTCGGCGTCTTCCCCTACCAGAATTTTTCCCCTTAAAATACAATTTCCCCACCAAAAATATCATTTTTCACCAAAATATAATATTTTCTCTCCAAGAAATGTTTATTTTTCCTTGGGGCATTCGACAATTATCCAATTTGCACCATGTACAACGAATTCGCGCTCTCTCTCTCCAGACGAACACACAACATCTGGGAATCCCAGTTATTCTAAATATAGCTCTTAAATAACGTCATGTAAACTGGGCAACTAATTGTAATAATCATGTGACTATTTTACTGGATACGGGTCTTGCGCGAGAAGGGTGTTTCGTCAATTAATTACCGGAAACCAGTCGAATTTTCATCCGGGCTATGTGCAAGCCGAGGTATAAACGTGAAAACAGAAAAAAATGTCGCACAATTAGCGTTCTTACACAAACAAAATAAAACATTCGAACTCGGAAGATACTGAACGCATCGAGGCATTTTTTAAGAAAGAATCATCGAAAACCGTTATAACCCAGCAGGATTCCGAGGTAATCAACATCGAACATTGTGAAAGTGAAAGTAGACAATCGGCAGCTGCCGCTCCTTTCCCTTCCAATACTGTAGCAAATCAAGATCGTCAACCCATTCATCATGAAATTGAAATCACAAAATTGACATCGTCCCCCGGCCCCAGTACAAAAATATAGTTGAAAACATTTCCCATTATTAGATCTAAACCTGCAACTTTATTAAGGACTTTGACTTTAATACCTGTTAAATGTGTTTAAGAACAAAAAGGACAGAGACAAGTCTCTTTTGATGAGTTATAGACATTGAAATGAACAGTTTTTATTTTTTCCCCTAATATCTCTCTTTCGCACTCTTTTTTTCCCCTTTCACCCAGCGTCCAGCGTCTTCCCCTTTCTCTTAAAAAAACCCCTGATTTTACTGATCTCTTACATATTTGGCGTGTAGGTACCTTGCATGGACCTCTACCTTTTGACGATGTTTGAGGTCACTGGGGTCAAGGTCACTGAGGCTAATAATAGATTTTTCCGTCACAATTTTGTAACAGTTTCTCATAGCACCTTCAATATTTTTTGCGATCTCTTACATATTTGGCATGTAGGTACCTTTCATGGACCTCTACCTTTTGATTAGGTCACTGGGGTCAAGGTCACCAAGGATAATATTAGATTTTTCTGTCACAATTTTGTTACAGTTTCTCATAGTGCTTTTCATATTTTACCGTTCTCTTACATATTTGGCATGTAGGTACCTTGCATGGACAACTACCTTTTGATGAGGTTTGAGGTCATTGGGGTCAAGGTCACCAAGGCTAAAAATATATTTTTCTGTCTGCATGGACCTCTACCTTTTGATGAGGTTTGAGGTCATTGGGGTCAAGGTCACCGAGGCTAATAATAGATTTCCTCAAGGTCACAATTTGGTTACAGTTTCTCATAGCACCTTCAATATTTGATCGGTCTCTTATATATTTGGGATGTAGGTACCTTGCATGGACCTCTACCTTTTTGATGAGGCTTCAGGTCACTGGGGTCAAGGTCACTGAGGCTAATAATAGATTTTCTCAAGGCCACACTTTTTTCCACACAATTAAACCATATATCGACAAAGCATCATTGGGGAGCATCCATCAGTTTTACTGATATCCTTGTTTATTACAATTCGTCTTCTGTCAAATAAAAATCGTAAAAATGATATAACGAAGCATATCTATTGCCCTGATAGAGTTTCACTCAGCAGAGTACTGAGAACGGCGGTCAAATCTCAGCTATGAGAATATGCACATATTCTTCCTCAAGGCAGACTTAAGAATCAACACAAATTAGGTGAACACAAAATTGAGCATGATTATTTGGATGCAATACAGGACATCTCAGATGAAACCAACCTTTTGCACTTTCAAGTACATTTGCAGAGGCTAAGGTTTAACACCTAATCTGTTCTTGGAAAATACACAGACATACTTTTTTTTTCTTTTTTTTTCACATACAAAAGTGACATACTGCAGACAAATATGCTTACTAACCTTGCTAGCAATTGACTTTACACATTTTTAACATAACATACAGTAGTTTTCATTAAAATTAATAAGTGTGGTTTTAAAAAAGTCGAACCATGGCGAATTCTGGATGGGGTTGACGGTCGTGTGTCGCTTCCGTCCGTCTGTGAATCCTTTACCACTCAGATACGCATTTGGACTGGTTTGTAGTCCCTATTTTTTTTAATTAAATTAAAGACTATTCTTAATAATTTCAAGTTTTAAAGGTTGCATTTCCAATCCTTAGATGCTTACGAGTAGCAAACAGCTGAAAACTTGAACAGACCGAAGTTACTCGCAGTCTGTAGTGTTTTTCTGCTGGTTGCATATAGCTGTTTTTTCTTTGCTTCTGGGTAAGGACTTATCTGTCTTTGAAATATGTTTGCAGTTTTATAAAGTTTTCGGAGTTGATGAGGCAGTTCCGTGACCGAGTTGATCTCAGCGAGGTGGTTCGACAACACTTCAGCAGTGTTGAGAAGAGATACTGTATTATCTCTCCACTATTCCACAGGTTTGACAGGTATGATTTTAGAGATACTGCATTATCTCTCCTCTTTTCCACAGGTTTGACAGGTATGATTTTAGAGATACTGTATTAACTCTCCACTATTCCACAGGTTTGACAGGTATGATTTTAGAGATACTGTATTATCTCTCCACTAAACCACAGGTTTGACAGGTATGATTTTTGAGATACTGTATTATTAGCTATTCCACAAGTTTATATGTAATCTTTTAGAGATACTGTATTATCTCTCAACTATTTCACAAGTTGAACAGGTAATATTTCAGAGATACTGTTTTATCTCTCCATTGCTCCACTGGTTTGACAGGTATGATTTTAGAGATACTTTATTTTCTCTGAACTATTCTACAGGTTTGACAGGTATAATTTTAGAGATACTGTTTTATCTCTCCGCTATTCCACAGGTTTGAAAGGTATGATTTTAGAGATACTGTTTTATCTCTGAGCTATTCAACAGGTTTGACAGGTATGATTTTAAAGAAACTGTTTTATCTCTCAGCTATTCAACAGGTTTGACAGGTCTGATTTTAGAGATACTGTTTTATCCCTCCGCTATCAGGGATTTTTTTGCCCCAAATTAACGCTGATATTCGGCTGCAACAACGATTTTAATTTGCTGTAAATAATGTGATCCTTGCAAAAAAAGGGGAATGGTGATGCCCTGATAAGGCAGGGTGGTCCCAAGGGGTAACAGGGTCAGTGTTTCTTTTGTTTAAATTCAGCGATGTTATTCGGCCCCATTCCCAGTGGAAAAAAGTATATTTTCTGTCCAATTAAGACCTACAATGTAACAATTCCCAATTGAAGTTGTATTTTTAATTTTTTTTTTTTTAATCTAAAGGTTGAGTTCATTCCCCATCCAGCTCTACAAGTATAAGTTGAACCTTAGCAAATATAATATTGTAAACACATTTATTTTAATTTTTGAAGCATTATTACCAAAACAACAATAACACTAATTACCCAATTATAGTCAAAACGCGACAATTTTTCTCAATCCAAAGGGACCTGACCCCATCCACATTATGGTGAAAAAACACTGTTGGGGCACTCTTACATTAAGGCCTAGCGAAAACACTGGTATTGCATCAGAATTCCTCTAGTTTGGTATATTTTTTTAGTAGGATAATCTGAGTGCCATGATGTGTATGATGTTAATAGACACTGTTATGAAACACATCAGATCTAACCCAGCAAAAACATTTGTCGTTTCCATCAAAATAGTGATGGGGAAACAAGGCTTAATGCATGCACAAAGTGTCCTTTCAGATAAGCCTGTGCAGACTGCAGGGCCAACATTTTCCGCTTCGACTGGATTTTGTTTAGAAGATGCTTCTTATAGCCAAAATTTCTATAAAAGTCGAAAGGATCTTCCCTTTGGAGTTCACAGGCTTTTGGGAGACACTACGCACATGCATTGCGCCCTGTTTTCCCAGAGGCTTATTAGAATGTTGTTTTTCACTTTCAGAGAATGGGGCACTGTGTTCAGAGAAGAAGACCAGGAACAGTAGGATGAATTTATTTCCTCTTTATGTCTTAGTTGTGAACAGATTATTTTTATGCCCTCCTTCGGACGGACGGACGGATAGTGATCGGACCGTCTGTCCGTCTTTCCGTCACACTTTGCGTTTAGGTTTCGCGTTAAGGTTTCGAAAAATGCTCATAACTTCTATGTACCTTCACATAGCAACTTGATATTTGGCATGCATGTGTATTTCATGGAGCTGCCCATTTTGAGTGGTGAAAGGTCAAGGTCATCCTTCAAGGTCAAAGGTAAAAAAAACATGTATCAAAGGGGCGCAGTAGGGGGCATTGTGTTCCTGACAAACACATCTCTTGTTTTAAATGCAAACACATACATTTAGTAATCAAATTTTTTGGAACAAGTTTTACATTAATAAACTTGCAAGAAAAAAAGATAAACCTTTTGCCTTTCCCAGGATTGAGCTGGGACTTAAGGTGTGGAAAGTTTTTAATTGTTACAGCATATTTTAAACAAAATGCTTTTTTTTTCAAACTTATTGATGAAATATCTTACTTTATTTTTATTTTTTATTTTTATCATTAAATTAATGTTTATCCCATATGAACATTAATTATTTTTTTTTAGAGATTGGAGTGTTGTTTTACTTGTTTGAAAAGTTGTTTGGCAACTTATGCCTGGCGAAGTTTTTAATCATAAGGTGACGGAAGAAAAATACTAGCTTTACTAAATTTTGTTTCATGTATACATTATAATGTCAGACCTTCAAAATCCAAATCTCTGTCCCAATATAAATGAAGACTACACTGTCAAGAAAATCCAGCATTTTTTTGTAAATATTTTCTATACTCCTAAATTTGCCCATAAAAAAGTCATATTTTCCTGTAATTTGATTGAAACTGGTTGACAACCTAAAAACTAGGTCACTAACTCAAATTTAAGAGGAAGCTTGTGAACACTATAGAGGTCACATGCAGGCTTGGCGATATTGCCTGTCTGCCGGTCCTGACCGGCAGATTTCCATTTGGTCTGACAGGTTTAACAAGAATGTCGGTCCTGGAGACCGGCAAAATGCTAAATGTATGAAAACAAATCAATTTTTTTTAAAGTTGAAAATTCGAAGAGCAAACCCCTAACTACATCATGAAAATGAAATCGCTCATTGTTTTGATGTTTGCAATAAGTCTGTTACGTGCAATTAGCTTATCCAAATGGTTACACAACACCTACTTTAAACTCGGTCGCAAAATCGGCGACTGCGTTCTAACAAAAAAGATCTTGATAGCTTTGACATATTTTTCGAATAGATAAGGACATTAAAATATTAATTTCTTTATGAAGCATGGCTTTAAAAAGGTTGTTTATTATTAATTATAAACATTGTTCTAGTGATATATTTATAACATCCACTTGTCATAGGTCTCCAAAAATGTTATCATTTTACATTGTACAAGTTAGTGTCTGTTAACCGCAATTTTATTTTCAATACTTTTTCTTACTTTAGTTTATGTTGTTATCATGCCTAAATGGATATCATTGGACAGTTAAATATAGTTTGACCAATTAAATGCCCTGTTACATATTTCGTTGGATGGACAACATCCAATATGTTGTTTTTATGTTGTTTTGTTCGGTCCGGCTAAATTTTCTCCAGACCGGCACATTTTCTGAAATGCCTGTATGTATGAACGGCAGATTTTTTCCAATTTTGACAAGCCTGCACATTTATTGCACAATCTTCTTTAAACTTCATTAAACAAATTTTCTTTACGGAGCTGTATTTTTTTTATCCTGCTCAGAATTTTTTTTGCGAGTAAAGTCAAGATATAGAATGAATAGAAGTATGAAATAAACGTTCACTTTCTTGCTGATATGGCTGGAAAGTGAGCGTCATTAAAATTATTTTAAAAAGTAATAAAGGGTATGACAATTCCGAAAAATACATGTCTCAGCATGGACGTCGCCATCTTGACTATCACATGATTACCTCCTCTGATTTAGCCATTTTTACTTTGCTTCTGAGCTGGAAAGGGTTAACATGATGGCAGATAAAAATGCAGCACATTAGATTGAAAATATGTTATTATATATTTTAGGTCTGTAGATGAAACAGAAACTGTGCAGGATCCAAAGAAGCTGTGTTGGCTGCTATTCTTAAATGCAAAAGGTACATAAAATCAGTGTTCCAGCAAGGCCTAAATGGAACGGCACCCTCCCTGCCCTCCAAAATCCCGGCCATCCCTTTTGAGGACCTGCCCTTGTATTTATAAAAATAAGGGAAGTAATACATTTTTTTTGGAGACATTAGAACTTATAAATCTCTTATTACATTGTTATTAATTTATACCTCGTTGTAGACATTTTATTTGCATGGTTGAATAACAATGGAAATAATGTGTTCTAACAATTATTTATTATATAAAAATTAATATGCAACAGGTAGCATTCCAGATACAACCACATGCTGGAAAGTGCCCGCTTGACAAAAGACTGCACGCTCGAAAGTGTCCTTTTGACAAAAGACTGCACGCTCAAAAGTGCCCTTTTGACAAAAATAGCCCCCTCCCCTTTCCCCCATGCCCTTTTCAAATGCTAGCTGGAGCACTGTATAATATTAACCTGATGTTATACAAAACTACAGTAAAATGTTGTTAATAATGCGCTATCAGATTCTATGCGCCCCTAATTCTTTTTAGACAAAAATATGGAAAAAGCATGTGGTTAATAAATTTACCTTTAGGTTAAAAATCTGTTTTGTGTAGCTTTGCAGTTATTTTCATATAAGACATTTTATCAGATTGAAAAAAATCATGTCATCTTTGAAGTCATCTTTGCTCATCTGAGGACAATGTGCTCGTGGTAAGCTTTTGTGGTGCCTTCTGTCACTCATTTTTCATAACTTTTCAGGGCTATATCTCAGAATCTATGTAAGATTTCAACATGAAACTTCATGGGTTTATAGATATCAATGAGGAGAAGTGAAATGCAAGAGAACCATAACTCTACACTTTCCTAAATAAGAGTTTAAGCCCTTTTTGGTTTATTTTGTATGATGTAACTTTTCAGGGCTATATCTTAGATTATGTACGAGATTCCATCATGAAACTTCATGGGTATGTAGATATTAATGAGGATAATGGCAATCCATAAAAACAGTAACCTTAGACTTTGATATTTTACAATTTTAATCTTTTTCTGATCATTCAGTGAGGAAATGGTAGTAATACTGAAGCTTGGAAACAAATGGCTTAACCCTTTCAGTGCTGGAACCGAATTTTGAAGGCCTTTGCAAACAGTTTGGATCCAGATGAGACGCCACAGAACGTGGCGTCTCATCAGGATCCAAACTGTTTGCTATTCTGATAATATTCTTTGAAAAAAATCGAACAAAATGCTTATTTTAGAAATTCAGCAGACGACATTTTAGCACATAACAAATTTCCCAGCATGTAAAGGGTTAATGCATAAAGTGTTGTTCCAGATTAGCCTTTGTAATCCCCACATTCTAATCAGGGAAGACACTTTCCCCACATTCTAATCAGGGAAGACACTTTCCCCACATTCTAATCAGGGAAGACACTTTCCCCACATTCTAATCAAGGAAGACACTTTCCCCACATTCTTATCAGGGAAGACACTTTCCCCACATTCTAATCAGGGAAGACACTTTCCCCACATTCTAATCAGGGAAGACACTTTCCCCACATTCTAATCAGGGAAGACACTTTCCCCACATTCTAATCAGGGAAGACACTTTCCGCCTTAACAGGATTTTTGTTATGATGAGACCTTCTTTAAACGAAAATTCCATAAAAACGCAAAGTGTCGAATCTGATAAGCCTGTGCAGACGACACTTTACACTCATGGATTAAGCCCAGATTTCCCAGGCAGGGGCTCCCTAACTGTGGTCAATCCTTCCTCCCCTAGCTGTGGTCAATCCTTCCTCCTATTCCCTCAGAAAATATGTCTACTTACCTTTGACCATTGCCATCATTTTCAGATGACATACTGTCTGGAACAGAGGAGTTGATACAGACCTACCACCTGTTGTTGTGCTGTCTGGAGTTTATACTGAGAGATTCACCCGCCTTCTTGTTACACCCACCCTTTGGTAAAGAAACCTTATAGAGAAGTGTATTAAATTTGCATTTATGCCAATTGAAAGCAGCTGCATTGAGTTAATGATTTTCGTCTTTTTGTGTGCATTTAATACACATGAAAATTTAGACAAAATTCACTTTGAATAGATTTTTGTCCCTGAATTTTGTCAGCATTAATACACTAAAATGCATTACAAATGTAAAACTCCTTGTGAAAAATACACTTTACTATAAAATAAGTACGCTTCAGTGCATAATAAGTGTGTTTAAAGTATATTTTCAAGTCTATCAACACTTTTCGGTAAAAGATTTAGAAAAAGTACCAAAAAGAAAATAGACATGTGTAATGAATTTTCTGTCCATGCGCATGTTGTCTTTATTAAATATGGGGCATTGCTTTGTTTAATGCACATGTTACATACTGTTTTGGAGAAGGAAAGAGAAAGTTACTGTACACTGTACATATACTAAGTACTCTGATACTAATTGTTCAGTAAAGTGCTATCCATTTCATTTAAAAAATCTTATAAACATATTTGAATTTTTATTTGAATTAATTGAATTGTTTAAATGTAATAATTTGAAATATTTGTTACCACTTACTAATTTTTAACCTTTTACCACTTAGATACATATTTTTAACCGTTTTCCAGTTTGATACGTATTTTTAACCCTTTACCAATTAGATATGTATTTTTAGGCATTTGTAGTCCCTGAGAAAGCTAAAATTAATTAAAGACCTTTTTTACTAGATTCAAGTTTAAAAAGCTTCATTTCTAACCCTTAGATACTGATGAGCAGCTAACAGCATAAAACCTGAACAGAATGCGAGTTACATGCAAGCTGTTCTGGTTTTATGCTGTTGCACATAGCCATTTTCACTTTGCTTCTGAGTGGGAAAGGGTTAACCCTTTGCATGCTGGGAAATTTGTCGTCTGCTAAAATGTCGTCTGCTGAATTTCTAAAATTAGCATTTTCTTCAATTTTTTTTTAAAGAATACTATCAGAATGGCAAACAGTTTGGATCCTGATAAGACGCCACGTTCTGTGGCGTCTCATCTGGATCCAAACTGTTTGCAAAGGCCTTCAAAATTCTGTTCCAGCACTGAAAGGGTTAAAGTGAAAGCCCATATCAGCCTTTGCCGTCTGCACATGCTTATCAGAGACAACACTTTTGCTTAAATGGAATTTTTCTTTTTAGTTTAAAGTCTTCAAAATAAAAATCCAGTCTATTTGCAAAGTGTAGTACCAGATAAGCCTGTGCTGACTGTGCAGGTTAATTTGATATGACACTTCACGCACATCAATAAAAGCTGGTTTTCCCTGGGCGTGTCTCAAACGTGAGATAACATGTATTTCAGACTCATTGAAGCTTGAGCACAGTGCCATAGGAGGGAGCTCTCCAAGTCTCAACTTTGTGCAGAGGCTGGCAGAGAAATTCCACACAAGTTTAGACGAGGTAAGCTAGCAGTTATTAGTAAACATGCTTTTGTAAGGCATGATGTGAAACCATGCAGACACTAATTTTTTTTTACAAATCTTAGAAGAACTGCAGAAAATAATGTTTGAGTATGGTTTTAGAAAACACAGTGAATGATAGAATGTAAGCATATTTTTACAATAAAACACTGTAATAATCATATTTTTGTAGAAGTTAATTACATTAAAATGCCTGCAAGCGACAAGTTTGCTCTAATTTTAACGCGAGTATGACTATTATTAGGGGGGAAACTTTATTTGACGTCAAAATTTGAATGTTCACTATGGTTTAAAATTAGCAGTTGCATTAATGTACATGTCAATATTCACATGTGTAATTGTGTAATACACATCAGTTTTGACATGGCTGCTGACATCAGTATTCACATGATGTCTCAATCAGTTTTTATGCTCCCAAAGGAGGGCATATAGTGATCGGACTGTCCGTCCGTCTGTCCGTCACACTTTGCGTTTAGGTTTAAAAAAATGCTCATAACTTCAATGTCGCTTCAGATAGCAATTTCATATTTGGCATGCATGTGTATATGGACAAGGCCTTTCCATACGCACACAAACTTTGAACCCTGTGACCTTGACCTTGAACTTAGGGTCCGCGTTTAGGTTTCGAAATCTGCGTTTAGGTTTTGAAAAAAGCTCATAACTTCTATTTATATCTGGGCATAAGTTATCCTATGGTGACAGCTCTCGTTAAATGGGTGTTCACATTAGTAGTCACTTGGGTGTTTAGCAAACACATTTTCATTGTTTTCACACCAATACTCACACTGGTGTTCACAACAGTGTTCACATGGATCCTCACATTAATATTCACAGCACTGATGTTCACATCACTATTTTCATGGGTGTTCACATCAGTGTTTACTTGTCTGTTCACATCAGTGTTTACTTAGATGTTCACATACATGTTTACTTGCATCTTCACATTAGTGTTTACTTGGCTATTTACATCAGTGTTAAAGTTGGTGTTCACATCAGTGTTAAAGATGGTGTTCACATCAGTGTTTACTTTGCATGTTTACAACAGTGTTAACTTGGGTGTTTACATCAGTGTTTACTTGGGTGGTCACAACAGTGTTAACTTTGATATTCACATCAGTGTTCACATATAGCGTAAAATTGGATCTTCACATCAGTATTTACTGGCCAATTCACATCAGTGTTTACTTGCATGTTCACATCAGTGTTTACTTGCATGTTCACATCAGTCTTTACTTGGCTATTCACATCAGTATTACTTGGGTGTTTGCATCAGTGTTTACTTGTGTGTTCACATAATTGTTTACTGGTATGTTTACATCAGTGTTTACATGGATATTCACACCAGTATTTAATTGTGTGTTCACATCAGTGATTAACTTTAGTGTTCATATCAGTCAGTGTTTTTTTCTCCACCATTTTGGGAATGGGGCCGGGTCCCTTTGGATTGGAAAAATTTGCGGTGTTTTGACCAAAATTGGGAAATGATTGTTGTTTTGCTACAAAGTGCTTTCAAATTTATTACCAATTACGGAACCCAAATTTGAATGAAGAAAAACACACTGTCCTTGTTTTACTTGAGTGTTCACATCAGTGTTTACTTGTATGTTCACATCAGTGTTTTTTGCTTTTTCACATCAGTAATTATGTGAGTGTTCACATCAGTGATTTATTGTGTGTTCACGTCAGTGTTTACTTGAGTGTTCACATCAGTTATTACTTGAGTGTTCTCATCAGTGTTTACTTGTGTGTTCACATCACTATTTTTTATGGGTCCACATCATTTTTTACTTGCATCTTCAGATCAGTGTTTACTTGTGTGTTCACATTTGTACTCACACCTCTGATGTTTGCATCTGTGTTCATGCCAGTACGTTACATGATTCAGCTGCAGGCTATGCAGACTACCACCCAGACCTACTTTGAGAGTTTGAAGGCAGCAAATGGAAACCTGGATGTAAGTACAAGAGTGCAGTTCACTGGATACTGTAATATTGTAATTAATTTGTAGACACTGAATTAGACGTAGTCTTTTAAGCACAATAGTTTGCTTCCTAATTGCACTAATTTTTATGCTCCCCCAAAATTTTTGGGGGGAGCATATAGTCGCCGCTTCGTCTGTCCGTGCGTGTGTCAGTCCGTGCACAATTTTTGTTCGGGCTATTTCTCAGCAATTAATGACCGGAATTCAATAAAACTTCACTACCAAAAGGAGATGTGCATGTTATCAGCCGGTTCTGGTCGGATGATTTTTTCGGAGTTATGACCCTTTGAAATTTTCTATAAACTGTACATATAGTGCAATTCTTGTCCCCCCAACTACTGACTGGAATTTAATGAAGCTTTATGGGAAGCTTAACTACCTTGAGGGGATGCGCATTAGGGCTGTCACGATACGCTGTGAGCGTACCGCGGTATATCGTGGTACGGCAACACTGTATCGCGGTACGTACCGCGATATTTTACAGAATATGTATCTGTGAAGAAAACAGCAGAATAACAAGTTTTACAAACTTTATTAAAATCAATAATCAGAAAACACTGGTATCATAGTATGACTAGAAACTGTAAAAGAAACTGTAATAAACTTGATAGAAGTAGTCATTGTTATTATTCGAGTCTTTTTCTAAAATGTCCGCCATGTTGTTTACAATAGCTGTGACTACGATCTGTGTAAATCGAACGCTTCAAGGGCATGTTCAAAATGCGGAGTCAGCGGGCCCAGTATTGAAAATCCGTAGCGTTCTGACTCTTCCTCGACTTATTCAGAATCTTAAGATAACATGATTCGAAAGTGCCATGCTTTGAACGATCGATATACTAAAGTTCGAAAATGAGAAATAGAATAAACATCTTTTGGATAATAATGAACTTATTTGCAAAGGAAATCTGTCCCTAATTCCAAAAAAGGTACGGACCCATACATCGCCGTATTTTAAACGTGAAAGTTAAACATCTACAAGTGGAATCGCTTGCTTGACCTGAATATTAACGGATTATTTATTTAGCCCTTTTGAATCGCTTCTACTTTTTTCAAAATGATATCTATATCAAAATAATTATGTAATGTATTTATATCTGTGCTAATATAATAATATTAAAAAAACCGGTGCGGCAACGCCGTACCGCGGTGCGATTTTTTTCACGACATGCACCGCGATATACCGGTATACCGGTGAATCGTGACAGCCCTAATGCGCATGTTATTTGTGGGTTCTGGTTAGATGATTTATTTAGAGAGTTATGGCCCTTTGACATTTTTAAGTTGCTAAACCATCCATTGTCCAAAGTTATGCCCTTCAAGCTGTTTCCTTTTATCTGAATATGTATGGCAATATTGTGACAAAAAAAACTTTGGGGAGCATCACCCGTCTCCGACAAAACCAGTATCTCAGTCGACAGAAAGAGTCCGGCAGCCTTGATGAGTTATTGTATCTTCAGCAGGAGGCCACACTTATGCCTAACTAGTTACTGTATCATTCAATTCAGGTCACATACCTAGAGAACCAGTATTTCAGTCGACAGAAAGAGTCCGGCAGCCTGGATGAGTTATTGTATCTTCAGCACGAGGCCACACTCATACCTAACTAGTTACTGTATCATTCAATTCAGGTCACGTACCTAGAGAACCAGTATTTCAGTCGACAGAAAGAGTCCGGCAGCCTGGATGAGTTATTGTATCTTCAGCACGAGGCCACACTCATACCTAACTAGTTTCTGTATCATTCAATTCAGGTCACGTACCTAGAGAACCAGTATCTCAGTCGACAGAAAGAGTCCGGCAGCCTGGATGAGTTATTGTATCTTCAGCACGAGGCCACACTCATACCTAACTAGTTACTGTATCATTCAATTCAGGTCACGTACCTAGAGAACCAGTATCTCAGTCGACAGAAAGAGTCCGGCAGCCTGGATGAGTTATTGTATCTTCAGCACGAGGCCACACTCATACCTTACTAGTTACTGTATCATTCAATTCAGGTCACGTACCTAGAGAACCAGTATTTCAGTCAACAGAAAGAGTCCGGCAGCCTGGATGAGTTATTGTATCTTCAGCACGAGGCCACACTTATGCCTTACTAGTTACTGTATCATTCAATTCAGGTCACGTACCTAGAGAACCAGTATCTCAGTCGACAGAAAGAGTCCGGCAGCCTGCATGAGTTATTGTATCTTCAGCAGGAGGCCACACTCATGCCTAACTAGTTACTGTATCATTCAATTCAGGTCACGTACCTAGAGAACCAGTATCTCAGTCGACAGAAAGAGTCCGGCAGCCTGGATGAGTTATTGTATCTTCAGCACGAGGCCACACTCATACCTTACTAGTTACTGTATCATTCAATTCAGGTCACGTACCTAGAGAACCAGTATCTCAGTCGACAGAAAGAGTCTGGGGGCCTGGATGAGTTATTGTATCTTCAGCACGAGGCCACACTTATGCCTAACTAGTTACTGTATCATTCAATTCAGGTCACATACCTAGAGAACCAGTATCTCAGTCGACAGAAAGAGTCCGGCAGCCTTGATGAGTTATTGTATCTTCAGCACGAGGCCACACTTATGCCTAACTAGTTACTGTATCATTCAATTCAGGTCACGTACCTAGAGAACCAGTATCTCAGTCGACAGAAAGAGTCCGGCAGCCTGGATGAGTTATTGTATCTTCAGCACGAGGCCACACTCATACCTAACTAGTTACTGTATCATTCAATTCAGGTCACATACCTAGAGAACCAGTATCTCAGTCAACAGAAAGAGTCCGGCAGCCTGGATGAGTTATTGTATCTTCAGCACGAGGCCACACTCATACCTAACTAGTTACTGTATCATTCAATTCAGGTCACATACCTAGAGAACCAGTATCTCAGTCAACAGAAAGAGTCCGGCAGCCTGGATGAGTTATTGTATCTTCAGCACGAGGCCACACTCATACCTAACTAGTTACTGTATCATTCAATTCAGGTCAAGTACCTAGAGAACCAGTATCTCAGTCGACAGAAAGAGTCCGGCAGCCTGGATGAGTTATTGTATCTTCAGCACGAGGCCACACTTATGCCTAACTAGTTACTGTATCATTCAATTCAGGTCACATACCTGGAGAACCAGTATCTCAGTCGACAGAAAGAGTCCGGCAGCCTGGATGAGTTATTGTATCTTCAGCACGAGGCCACACTCATACCTTACTAGTTACTGTATCATTCAATTCAGGTCACGTATCTTGAGAACCAGTATCTCAGTTGACAGAAAGAGTCTGGCAGCCTGGATGAGTTATTGTATCTTCAGCACGAGGCCACACTTATGCCTAACTAGTTACTGTATCATTCAATTCAGGTCACATACCTAGAGAACCAGTATCTCAGTCGACAGAAAGAGTCTGGCAGCCTGGATGAGTTATTGTATCTTCAGCACGAGGCCACACTCATGCCTAACTAGTTACTGTATCATTCAATTCAGGTCACATACCTGGAGAACCAGTATCTCAGTCGACAGAAAGAGTCCGGCAGCCTGGATGAGTTATTGTATCTTCAGCACGAGGCCACACTCATACCTAACTAGTTACTGTATCATTCAATTCAGGTCACGTACCTAGAGAACCAGTATCTCAGTCGACAGAAAGAGTCCGGCAGCCTGGATGAGTTATTGTATCTTCAGCACGAGGCCACACTTACTAGTTACTGTATCATTCAATTCAGGTCACATACCTAGAGAACCAGTATCTCAGTCGACAGAAAGAGTCTGGCAGCCTGGATGAGTTATTGTATCTTCAGCACGAGGCCACACTCATACCTAACTAGTTACTGTATCATTCAATTCAGGTCACGTACCTAGAGAACCAGTATCTCAGTCAACAGAAAGAGTCCGGCAGCCTGGATGAGTTATTGTATCTTCAGCACGAGGCCACACTCAAACCTAACTAGTTACTGTATCATTCAATTCAGGTCACATACCTAGAGAACCAGTATAACACAGAGGTTGTAAAATTCCGGAATAATCCGGAAATCCGGATTTGGAGGCTCCCGGACCAGTTTTGAGATCGGCGTAAATCCGAGGAGTTTTTTTCAGGGGGTTGAGGGGGGTTTGGGTGCAAAAAAAGTCTCTGTACAAAGTATTTTGGTGACGATCCGCGAAAATCCGGGTACTTGCGATTAAGCCGGACCGTGTCGAATTCGGCAGAAACGTAAAAGTCCGGCTGCCAATCGTTTGCATCATTTACTATTCGTATGATACCGTATGTCTTAAAGCAATAAATTGATTGGCCAGTTATTTCCGGAGCTTCTTTTGTTTAAAAGTATTCTGCTAAATCAAGTGCAAAAAAGAACAACGAAAATCTTGTGTGTATGTGGTTAAATAGTACAAATAATCACGGACGATTTGCCTAATGCACGAATTTTCTCGGGGTTTGTTGTTTGCGGAAATCAAAACTAACTACGCATGGTGCGCATGGATTTCCAAACCTATTTTTAGGAACGCCGTAAATGGCTTGGGATTCCAAACATCGGCTTTCAAATGCAATTGTGTTTATCTTTTTCTTTACTTTTCAGTCACAAATAACATCGTTGGTGTTTTCAGTCACGCAGAAAACTACTAAAATTATATAGATCTAGCTTCCGTATATATATATTTTATATTTTGCAACATACATTTTCAACAATCTTTTGCTTTACGTCAATTCACATTTTTGTTACGGTTCAGGTGTTGTTTACAGTACTGTTAGCAGACGAGAAATGTCTAGTTTATTTAGCTTCGGCTTTACAAGTAACTGTAAGTCAAACATTGGCACAAATCTACATTTAGACTTAGATTAGACTTAATTTGCTGTTATCATTTTGTTAAATTAGCAAAAATAAAAAAAGGTTTTGTGGTGTATCATTTTGATCTTTATAAAAAAAGAGGTTTACAGTTAATGTGATATTTTATGTTTAGGCAAGTGGCTTTTCGTTGAGGGCAAGTAGATTTTCTAAGTACTAAGTTGGTTTTTAGGTTAATGTTGAGCCCTGTAAGTGACAACATGGAAAAAAAGGCTTCTAATGACCAAAGCAAGGTCAAGTTTTAGTCTGTCAGTCAATACATTTACCTTAACAATAAAACACAATTTGACATAACAAGGATGCACTTTTTAAGTCCTCAAAGGCTCAAAATTATTTTGCTTCGGGGGGCTACGCCACCCTGAACCCCCTACAAGGGGTTCCATCCCTAGACCCCGCCGGGGCTTGCAGCCCCTGGACCCCGGCTGATTTTCAGGATTGGGACTTCAAGTCCATTACAAACCCTGATAACAGTCGACAGAAAGAGTCCGGCAGCCTGGATGAGTTATTGTATCTTCAGCACGAGGCCACACTCATACCTAACTAGTTACTGTATCATTCAATTCAGGTCACATACCTAGAGAACCAGTATCTCAGTCGACAGAAAGAGTCCGGCAGCCTGGATGAGTTATTGTATCTTCAGCACGAGGCCACACTTATGCCTTACTAGTTACTGTATCATTCAATTCAGGTCACGTACATAGAGAACCAGTATCTCAGTCGACAGAAAGAGTCCGGCAGCCTGCATGAGTTATTGTATCTTCAGCACGAGGCCACACTCATACCTAACTAGTTACTGTATCATTCAATTCAGGTCACGTACCTAGAGAACCAGTATCTCAGTCAACAGAAAGAGTCCGGCAGCCTGGATGAGTTATTGTATCTTCAGCACGAGGCCACACTCATACCTAACTAGTTACTGTATCATTCAATTCAGGTCACGTACCTAGAGAACCAGTATTTCAGTCGACAGAAAGAGTCCGGCAGCCTGGATGAGTTATTGTATGTTCAGCACGAGGCCACACTCATACCTAACTAGTTACTGTATCATTCAATTCAGGTCACGTACCTAGAGAACCAGTATTTCAGTTGACAGAAAGAGTCCGGCAGCCTGGATGAGTTATTGTATCTTCAGCACGAGGCCACACTCATACCTAACTAGTTACTGTATCATTCAATTCAGGTCACGTACCTAGAGAACCAGTATCTCAGTCGACAGAAAGAGTCCAGCAGCCTGGATGAGTTATTGTATCTTCAGCACGAGGCCACACTCATACCTAACTAGTTACTGTATCATTCAATTCAGGTCACGTACCTAGAGAACCAGTATCTCAGTCGACAGAAAGAGTCTGGGGGCCTGGATGAGTTATTGTATCTTCAGCACGAGGCCACACTTATGCCTTACTAGTTACTGTATCATTCAATTCAGGTCACGTACCTAGAGAACCAGTATCTCAGTCGACAGAAAGAGTCCGGCAGCCTGGATGAGTTATTGTATCTTCAGCACAAGCCACACTCATACCTAACTAGTTACTGTATCATTCAATTCAGGTCACGTACCTAGAGAACCAGTATTTCAGTCGACAGAAAGAGTCCGGCAGCCTGGATGAGTTATTGTATCTTCAGCACGAGGCCACACTCATACCTAACTAGTTACTGTATCATTCAATTCAGGTCACATACCTAGAGAACCAGTATCTCAGTCGACAGAAAGAGTCTGGCAGCCTGGATGAGTTATTGTATCTTCAGCACGAGGCCACACTCATACCTAACTAGTTACTGTATCATTCAATTCAGGTCACGTACCTAGAGAACCAGTATCTCAGTCGACAGAAAGAGTCCGGCAGCCTGGATGAGTTATTGTATCTTCAGCACGAGGCCACACTCATAACTAACTAGTTACTGTATCATTCAATTCAGGTCACGTACCTAGAGAACCAGTATCTCAGTCGACAGAAAGAGTCCGGCAGCCTGGTTGAGTTATTGTATGTTCAGCACGAGGCCACACTTATGCCTTACTAGTTACTGTATCATTCAATTCAGGTCACGTACCTAGAGAACCAGTATCTCAGTCGACAGAAAGAGTCCGGCAGCCTGGATGAGTTATTGTATCTTCAGCACGAGGCCACACTCATACCTAACTAGTTACTGTATCATTCAATTCAGGTCACATACCTAGAGAACCGGTATCTCAGTCGACAGAAAGAGTCCGGGGGCCTGGATGAGTTATTGTATCTTCAGCACGAGGCCACACTCATGCCTAACTAGTTACTGTATCATTCAATTCAGGTCACATACCTAGAGAACCAGTATCTCAGTCGACAGAAAGAGTCCGGCAGCCTGGATGAGTTATTGTATCTTCAGCACGAGGCCACACTCATACCTTACTAGTTACTGTATCATTCAATTCAGGTCACATACCTAGAGAACCAGTATCTCAGTTGACAGAAAGAGTCTGGCAGCCTGGATGAGTTATTGTATCTTCAACACGAGTCCACACTCATACCTAACTAGTTACTGTATCATTCAATTCAGGTCACATACCTAGAGAACCAGTATCTCAGTCAACAGAAAGAGTCCGGCAGCCTGGATGAGTTATTGTATCTTCAGCACGAGGCCACACTCATATCTAACTAGTTACTGTATCATTCAATTCAGGTCACATACCTGGAGAACCAGTATCTCAGTCGACAGAAAGAGTCCGGCAGCCTGGATGAGTTATTGTATCTTCAGCACGAAGCCACACTTATGCCTAACTAGTTACTGTATCATTCAATTCAGGTCACATACCTGGAGAACCAGTATCTCAGTCAACAGAAAGAGTCCGGCAGCCTGGATGAGTTATTGTATCTTCAGTACGAGGCCACACTTATGCCTAACTAGTTACTGTATCATTCAATTCAGGTCACATACCTAGAGAACCGGTATCTCAGTCGACAGAAAGAGTCCGGCAGCCTGGATGAGTTATTGTATCTTCAGCACGAGGCCACACTCATACCTTACTAGTTACTGTATCATTCAATTCAGGTCACGTACCTAGAGAACCAGTATTTCAGTCGACAGAAAGAGTCCGGCAGCCTGGATGAGTTATTGTATCTTCAGCACGAGGCCACACTCATGCCTAACTAGTTACTGTATCATTCAATTCAGGTCACATACCTAGAGAACCAGTATCTCAGTCGACAGAAAGAGTCTGGCAGCCTGGATGAGTTATTGTATCTTCAGCACGAGGCCACACTCATACCTTACTAGTTACTGTATCATTCAATTCAGGTCACGTACCTAGAGAACCAGTATCTCAGTCGACAGAAAGAGTCCGGCAGCCTGGATGAGTTATTGTATCTTCAGCACGAGGCCACACTCATAACTAACTAGTTACTGTATCATTCAATTCAGGTCACGTACCTAGAGAACCAGTATCTCAGTCGACAGAAAGAGTCCGGCAGCCTGGTTGAGTTATTGTATGTTCAGCACGAGGCCACACTTATGCCTTACTAGTTACTGTATCATTCAATTCAGGTCACGTACCTAGAGAACCAGTATCTCAGTCGACAGAAAGAGTCCGGCAGCCTGGATGAGTTATTGTATCTTCAGCACGAGGCCACACTCATACCTAACTAGTTACTGTATCATTCAATTCAGGTCACATACCTAGAGAACCGGTATCTCAGTCGACAGAAAGAGTCCGGGGGCCTGGATGAGTTATTGTATCTTCAGCACGAGGCCACACTCATGCCTAACTAGTTACTGTATCATTCAATTCAGGTCACATACCTAGAGAACCAGTATCTCAGTCGACAGAAAGAGTCCGGCAGCCTGGATGAGTTATTGTATCTTCAGCACGAGGCCACACTCATACCTTACTAGTTACTGTATCATTCAATTCAGGTCACATACCTAGAGAACCAGTATCTCAGTTGACAGAAAGAGTCTGGCAGCCTGGATGAGTTATTGTATCTTCAACACGAGTCCACACTCATACCTAACTAGTTACTGTATCATTCAATTCAGGTCACATACCTAGAGAACCAGTATCTCAGTCAACAGAAAGAGTCCGGCAGCCTGGATGAGTTATTGTATCTTCAGCACGAGGCCACACTCATATCTAACTAGTTACTGTATCATTCAATTCAGGTCACATACCTGGAGAACCAGTATCTCAGTCGACAGAAAGAGTCCGGCAGCCTGGATGAGTTATTGTATCTTCAGCACGAAGCCACACTTATGCCTAACTAGTTACTGTATCATTCAATTCAGGTCACATACCTGGAGAACCAGTATCTCAGTCAACAGAAAGAGTCCGGCAGCCTGGATGAGTTATTGTATCTTCAGTACGAGGCCACACTTATGCCTAACTAGTTACTGTATCATTCAATTCAGGTCACATACCTAGAGAACCGGTATCTCAGTCGACAGAAAGAGTCCGGGGGCCTGGATGAGTTATTGTATCTTCAGCACGAGGCCACACTCATACCTTACTAGTTACTGTATCATTCAATTCAGGTCACATACCTAGAGAACCAGTATCTCAGTCGACAGAAAGAGTCCGGCAGCCTGGATGAGTTATTGTATCTTCAGCACGAGGCCACACTCATGCCTAACTAGTTACTGTATCATTCAATTCAGGTCACATACCTAGAGAACCAGTATCTCAGTCGACAGAAAGAGTCCGGCAGCCTGGATGAGTTATTGTATCTTCAGCACGAGGCCACACTCATACCTTACTAGTTACTGTATCATTCAATTCAGGTCACATACCTAGAGAACCAGTATCTCAGTTGACAGAAAGAGTCTGGCAGCCTGGATGAGTTATTGTATCTTCAACACGAGGCCACACTCATACCTTACTAGTTACTGTATCATTCAATTCAGGTCACGTATCTTGAGAACCAGTATCTCAGTTGACAGAAAGAGTCTGGCAGCCTGGATGAGTTATTGTATCTTCAGCACGAGGCCACACTTATGCCTAACTAGTTACTGTATCATTCAATTCAGGTCACATACCTAGAGAACCAGTATCTCAGTCGACAGAAAGAGTCCGGCAGCCTGGATGAGTTATTGTATCTTCAGCACGAGGCCACACTCATACCTAACTAGTTACTGTATCATTCAATTCAGGTCACGTACCTAGAGAACCAGTATCTCAGTCGACAGAAAGAGTCCGGCAGCCTGGATGAGTTATTGTATCTTCAGCACGAGGCCACACTCATACCTAACTAGTTTCTGTATCATTCAATTCAGGTCACATACCTAGAGAACCAGTATCTCAGTCAACAGAAAGAGTCCGGCAGCCTGGATGAGTTATTGTATCTTCAGCACGAGGCCACACTCAAACCTAACTAGTTACTGTATCATTCAATTCAGGTCACATACCTAGAGAACCAGTATCTCAGTCAACAGAAAGAGTCCGGGGGCCTGGATGAGTTATTGTATCTTCAGCACGAGGCCACACTCATACCTTACTAGTTACTGTATCATTCAATTCAGGTCACGTACCTAGAGAACCAGTATCTCAGTCAACAGAAAGAGTCCGGCAGCCTGGATGAGTTATTGTATCTTCAGCACGAGGCCACACTCATACCTAACTAGTTACTGTATCATTCAATTCAGGTCACGTATCTTGAGAACCAGTATCTCAGTCGACAGAAAGAGTCCGGGGGCCTGGATGAGTTATTGTATCTTCAGCACGAGGCCACACTCATGCCTAACAATTTTCAACGGTAGGGATGCCTTGTTGGTTTTGGGTATACACATTTGTTTTTCAATAAATTGTTTATTATCCTGACATAAAATATTATTATGCCCCCCTTCGAACGAAGAGGGGGTATATTGTTTTGCACATGTCTGTCCGTCCACCAGCACATGTCGGTCCGTCTGTCCACCAAAAATCCGACTTTAAGTACTGTTACGACACTTGTGTGCAGTCAGTATACAATACAATAATTGTTTCAATAATGAAGGAACTGATACAGCGTAACGGTAACGATACAGCGTGTTTACATTATATTTTATTAAGAGGAAATGTCAATGCCAAATAATTCGCGAGATACCCCTGTACTTTAGTTGAAATTCATAACGAAACTTTTAATGGAAATTAAATGATCTCCATATTGTACCCGCTAGGAAATTTTTATTTACAAATGAATACACCCACGCCAATTTTCACGCGCTTTTTTATCTGGACAAAGAAATTCATTTATTTAATGTAGAATTTGTAACCTAAAATAGCTGTACCCGACGCGTGCAAACTGTGTCAGGTGATTTACGTATGTTGCACTACAACGGTCCTGATAGGGAGCTTATTTCATCATATCTTTGAATAGAACCATATGCCGAAATTCATTTGACACTTTCGAAAATTTCAAACGTTTGTGTTTATGACTCTTATCATCTATATTACCCACCCATAATTTGGTTTTAAAAATAAAAATAAATCGGACATATATGGGATTATCGATTAACAATCGATTAATCCAATTATTAATTTACAATGCAAACTAATTAGCAGGTGTTAACCGCGTTCACACCGTTGAAATTCATATTCATTTTTGGTTTCGTTACCATTTTGAAGAATCCGCTATTGTTTTGATTTATTTAATGTTCGGCGTCCTTGGATATTTAATGACATCAAAAACGTTGTCGCTATTACTCATTGTTGCTGTTAACAAAGAATTTCAAATTGCGAAATGACGTTGCATCATGTGCGCCAACTATCCAACCGGCTCTCATTATATTATAAGCAGACGACAAATGTTGATTCTGATTGGATGATTAAAATACACTGTTACTGTTTACAATCGACATTACCGCAAGTGATCGGTGACTGATTAGATAATTGATTGCACTTTGTTATCGGATTATAAGCAATACACAGTGTACAAACACATGGTCAGCGTGTTTATTCTATGTATGTCTGTCAATAAACCGAGCTACCGCTCTTATAGATTTATAGTAGCCCGGCGGGCGTCAGCTGGAAAATTTCAGTAGCCCGATGATAAATTTCGGTAGCCCCCGGGCTCCGGTCAATGGATTTGTCGGACACTGCTGGGTATATGACGCAATCTGCAATCAACATATTGTATTGCGATACGATTTTCAGCATACCGGTACGAAAATTCTACAAAAATGCATCCACATTTTGTCCAAAAAAGACATTCGAAATAATGATATCAAGGTAAACAAAACAAATGGGGGTTTACAAAAAATAAATTGTTACATAAAAATAGCATTCTAAAAACTCTTTTATACGGAGTAGCGCTGTTAAATAAACGTCCGCAAGATCTGCTTTTGCATGTCATACTGTCAAATTTAAGATGAAGCTTGTGGAAATGTGAAAAAAAGTTGGTATCGTACACTGCAACCAGACTTTTTAGAACATTTTGGTTACTTGGCAATTTAAGTGATAACTGAATCACTGAAGCGTGCTGTGTAATGACCTATAGATGTTACGTTTCAACGTTATCGAATCGACCAGTACGGAATTGTTATTTAATAAGATGGGCGGAGTTATGGCATTGACATAGCCACTATAAACTAATTTCCCAAGAAACAACGATTTTGATTGGCCAAAAAAGTAGATAAGAGTAACTTCCCTTTACGGTCGCTATGCTACTTGAAAGACCGATTTAGAAAGTGAGTTGCAGATTCCGAGAAAAATGGATGCTTCGAACGAAAAAGGAAAGTCGAAGCAACAGAAATTAACACAATTCTTAAGAAAAGAAAGCGGACAGAAAAATGTAAGTTCAGGAAATGACCAAATGTTAGGTTCGCGATCGGAGGCTGTCTTAAAAAGTGCGAATGCAGAATCGGAAACGTCTTATCTAACCAGTGTATATTAACAGTTTAAATTAGTTTCAAAGTTCTACAGTTAACTACATTTTGGAATTTATTTCTTTAATTTTTATGAACTGACAAGTAAGGGTATCAAGTTTAAACGTTTAAACGGTCGCGTTTCGAGTTTTGCGCAAAAACGTTTACCAAAACAGTAAACGTTTAAACGACAGTCAATATCACTATAATAAATATTGGTTTGCAAATAACGTCGCCGACTAGCCGTACGAAGTTTATCGATGACGAACTGTGAAATCCGGGTACTTGCGGTAAATCCGGGCTACCGAATTCGGCAGTAATTTACTTCTTATTGGTTAGCGGATGGCACAGACATGAACGGAAAAACTAAGGGAAAATCTTCGCTACTTTCCGAAAATCTTACAACTTGGCAATGAGTGCATATGCCACCATCTTGAAATATTTTAAATGATTGATTAGCAAAGTAAAACACTGCGGTAGCATGTTAAAAAGAAATAGTTTAACCAAATTATATATTGATTACGTTTTTGCTTGTTAACTGGTTTTTCATTTTCTGCGGTCAAACGATATGCACATTGTATTTCATGTGCAAAGTACGTGCATTTTTTTCGGAGTGTCTTTTTCGGAAACAGTATTTTTCATCGCTTTTACATTCTGTTTGACGTTCTTTAAATTGTTTTTATAGAATGACGAATACACATGTGGTGATACTGATGGTCTGTTTTATAATATTGTATGGTTTTAATATGACGTCATTGCGCGAATGGGATATGCACTGAATAGTACTCCCAGAAATAATTACGATTTTCAGTTTGGAAATGCGATGTTACAGGTGCTTTTTAAACGGACATAGGGATACCGTTTAAACGGTAACGTTTCGTTTATTTCATTTCGTTTAAACGTTTAGAAAAATCTGTAAACGTGATACCCTTACTGACAAGTTCAGGGTAGTTTCAATATGAACATACGTTGAAGATATTCCTAGTTTATACAATGTTGGTTCTTAAAAGAGATTTGTGTGGGTTAATTAATCTTTTCTTTGAGTCCCCCTCTTTTAAATGTTTGAAGCGATCAAGTCCCCCTTTTCCTGAAAGATAGGGTGTTAATGTATCATTATCACTAAAAAAATCGGCTGCAAAATGCCAGCAAGTGGCTCACCAGCAAAGAAAAAAACTTCAAGCAAAAAAAGGGCTAATTTCAGAATAAAAAAGCCTTAATTTTGCTCAGGATATAGCCCCAAAATGCACCACAGACCCCCCCTAGATTTGGCTACTAAATTATTTTCCTTAGCGCCAACCTAGAGGATATAACTAGAACCTAAGCATACAATACAAAGGTTATGTTCATGTAATTAAGTTGGTTTTGGTGATTAGCTGGCAAGTTATAATTCTAGTACAAGTTAGCAATATATTGCAATAAATTGCAATACGGTTTTTGAACTGACAATATATTGCAATACGGTTTTTGGCATATTGTTGCAGCACAAGAGATTATGCATGTCTTTAAATTTTGTTCCTACATCAAGAATTCTAGTTGCTATGGCAACAAATATTTAGAAAAATAATAATTTCTGACACTGGTGGAGCCAGTAGGGGACATATATTGCTTGGCAATAGTCTTGTTCATGTGAAAAATGTGTGAGCTGTTTCTGTAAGCCTCATTAAAAAAATTAATCACTTTCATGTTATGCTAGCTTTGAATTTTAGGTATCAATTTTCTCAGTGTCTTCACTTCTGTTTGACAGTGTGCAATCAGGTAGCTCCACCCACAATGGCCTGGATACCCCAGTGACTCCAGTGCGTGCAGCCATGAACACTGTACAGCAACTGAAAAACCTCATCTCCACCAACACTGACCATCTACAGCCGCTCAGGGAACATTTCCAGGTATGGGGGTGTCTGGTGTGTAGAGTTCATAAGTTTGGAGTCCATAAGTTTGGAGCCCCTAAGTTTGGAGCCTATAAGTTTGGAGCCCATAAGTTTGGAGCCCCTAATTTTGGAGCCCATAATTTTGAAGCCCTTAAGTTTGGAGCCCATAAGTTTAGAGACCATAAGTTTGGAGCACATAAGTGTTGAGCCCATAAGTTTAGAGACCACAAGTTTGGTGCCCATGGGTTTGGAGCCCACAAGTTTGGAGCCCATAAGTTTAGAGCCCAAAAGTTTGGAGCCCATAAGTTTGGAGCCCATAAGTTTGGAGCCCATAAAATTAGAGCCCATAAGTTTAGAGCTAATTAAATGGGAGCACATAAGTTTGGAGCCCATAAGTTTGAAGCCCATAAGTTTGGAACTAATTACTTTATGTATGAGCATGGAGTGTAGAGATCAATGCCATTTTTGGTGAACATGTTATGTCATTTAGTTAGGTTTATTAATTTCCGGATATACAAGTGAACCGCTGGCCTGGTAGTCTGAATATCACCCTAATATTTGTCTTTTTATGCCCCTGAAGGAAGGCATATAGTGATCAGACCGTCCGTCCTTCCATCACACTTTGCGTTTAGGCTTCACGTTTAGGTTTCCAAAAATGCTCATAACTTCTATGTCCCTTCAGATAGCAACTTGATATTTGGCATGCATGTGCATCTCATGGAGCTGCAAATTTTGAATGCTGAAAGGTCAAGGTCATCCTTCAAGGTCAAAGGTCAAAGAAACAAAATCAAAGCGGTGCAGTAGGGTGCATTGTGTTTCTGACAAACACATCTCTTGTTTGTATACAAAAAAGGGAAAGAAAAAACAAGGTAACTTTAAAGTTTCACAAATATTTAAGAACCTGATCTTTGTCAACACGGACCGCCTACAGCTGCTCAGGAAACACTAATAGGTTTGATTAGGGCGAATTTCCCATCTTTTTGAAGCGATCTTTGACCCCCTCATTTTGGGAATGGTCCAATTACGGGACCTGATTTAGAATGAAGAAAAACACTGCTTTGTGTCTGTGTGCATAATATGTTATTCCTGAAGAAAGGTTGGTTTATTTAGATTCACTTTTAAAACCTGAACCAGAGGCTTGGTTGTCTATACATTCCACCAATATTTGTTTTTTTGTGTGTCAAAAAATGGGAAAGAAAGACCCTAAATAATATTGGCATATTATGTAACAACAAAATAATATTATGGCACCTCACTTGCTAGCAAAATGTATGACAGCTGTTATCTCTGACAACTGAAATCTGCACAAAAGAAGTTTTCCTAAATTTATCCCACTGTTTTAATTTGTCTAGGTTATATATTTTTATGCATCCGAAGGAGGGCATATAGTGATCGCACTGTCCGTCTGTCTGTCCTTCTGTCACACTTGTGCGTTTAGGTTTCGAAAAATGCTCATAACTTCTATGTCACTTCAGATGTAACCTTCATATTTGGTATGCATGTGTATGGACAAGGCCTTTCCATACGCACAAAAATGTTGACCCCTTTGACCTTGACCTTGAACTTACTGCGTTTAGGTTTTGAAAAAAGCGTTTTTCTGGGGCATATGTCTTCGGATAGAGACAGCTCTTGTTTATTCATCACATAAGATTTTATCTTGTCACTTTACTTCACTTGTGTTATTTTGTCAGTTTATGTATCTAAACATATTTAATTTTTTTATCAGGTATATGTATTCTTATAATTCAATATTACTTTCTTCCATTCCAAGAACTGTGCCAGCAACCCTGAGAGGTCAATCACAGATCGAGCTTCACAGATGAAGCTGAAGTTTCTTTCTCACTACCTGGAGACTTCCGGTAATGGTCAGGGTGCAGTTGCCGAGCAACGGTACAGGCAGGCAACCAACCTGTACTACCGGGTCATGAAGAGACTCCTCGACATTGTGAGTATAATAATTCAGGGCTTTCCTTAGACCTCCAATCTCAAGAGTCAATGACTCTTTGGACCAAATTTTCAAGAGTCAAAATCAAATTTGTATGAGTCATAATAATAACGCAGGAGAGTCAATGATCTTTTGTACTTAAAGCGAATTACTGAGATATATTATATATATATATATATATAAAGCAACAAATTTACAAATATCTAAACATTTATTTCTTAATATATTCCAGTCAATAAAAAAGATAATGCAAACATACATTGTGACCAACATTGTGAAAAATACACTCGCACTTGTAGTGACATACATGTAATATATATCAGGGGTGTCAATTGTCCCAAATTCGAAATACGGAAAATTAAGCAGAGATTCAGAGATCGTAGGATAAAGGGAATAGAGGGCAGAGCCCCTCCAGCCCTTGCTTATTGTTATTCTTTATTTTCTTTCTATGTGCAATTTCTTGCGAGTACAATGCAAAATTTTATCAATCAGACCATCCGTAACACCGCATGTGTATTTGTCATTCTATAAAAAATGTTATAAAGACCGTTGGAAATAAATTAAAATCGACGAACCATACCGTATCCGAAAACGGGTAGAGATACGTCGTTTGCGAATGAAATAAAATATGTGCTTTGTTTGTCTGCAGAAAATGAAAGCCAGTAATAAGTAACCTAGCAAATACGCAATTAATATATAATGCGGTTGACATATTGTTTTAAGTATGATATTGCAGTGCTTTACTTTGCTAATAGATAATTTATAGTTGGCGGACAACTATAGCAAGGTTCGTAGAATGGTACGGTTTTGGGAAAGTAGCGAAGATGTTTTAAAACAAAACAAAAAGATGTTTCGTCAGTTACTTCTCATGTCAGTGCCAGCCGTTTACCACCAAAATACCTCCTTAAACTAACTAATTGGATTTCCTATCATCTCAAAATCGACCCTGGACGGCTCAAATCCGGATTTAATTATTTCATGTGCCATCTTTACCGAGGACGTGCGACAAACACGCCGATTTTCTATGCCGTCTCAAATGGTCAATTATTACACCTATGTTGTAATCAATTAGCAGATGCAGCATCCAAATTTGTCACTTTGCCACACGGTCAGTTATACCAGTTCTATGGTTATTATAAGCAACTCTGATACAAAGCGTGTAAATTTACTTTGTAGACAGTACATATGCCAGCATAACTTTCGCGCGTCTTTGAATGGAGCAAACATGGAATAAAACAGGGTTGGGTACACTGTATTCAGCATTGGAAATACATTCTGACATATTGTGGAAGTATTTCTCAAAATATTGTGGATAGGGATGTTATATATTGGATATTATTAAAACTGACGCGGGTGAGTCCATTCTGTTTTGGTGGGTTGAATACATGTCGTTTCTGCAAACAGCTGATAACAAACGCTCAGATAAATAATGGAACGTTGATACATGCGTCATCGAACCAGCAGTGTTTTAATTGGTCATTATTAGATTTCTCAATGGGCAAAACTCCGCCTACTGGGCGGACTTGTGCTTCAATGTTTGGAAACGGGCGATAACGGTTAGCGTCTACCAAAAGATACTCCGCCCCAAGCCAATTATCGATTACTCTTAATAACTTTTGATCTCTTTGACGCAAGTCGGTACATTCCCCCGGGTCAAATGTGACACATGACGTAATTTTCTCAAGAGTCAAACTAGGGTATTCTGTAATTTTCAAGCGTCAAAACCCGGGAGCTCGGGTCAAAGGAAAGCGCTGATAATATTAAGGGAACCAGTCTCTAATAAAAGTAGGATAACCAGGATGAGGTCTATGGGAACCAATATGTCAACAAAACTGAAAGTATAACTGTTCTCATACTGAGTGGTTCCAGTTGATAAATTTCTTTGCTGGCTGGGCCAATGAAATACCTGATAAAAAACAATGAGTTATGTCCGATCTGAATCAATAAGCATTGAGTATTGTAGTCAACTTGTTGTAGTCAACTTGGGTTCCGATGATGAGGTACTACACTGCATATTTTATATTGATACACATGTTAATTTGTTTTTGTTCTATTCTTTCAGGAGAGGGAAAGGTTGGCGCCTCTAAAGGACTTTAGCAGCCTTCTGAACAACGATGTCTTTCATCGCTCATTGCTCGCGTGTTCAACTGAGATTGTCCTTACTACATACAATGTATCTTGTAAGTTAATATATACTTAATAATCCATGGAAATGGCTATATCCAACCAGCATAAAGCTAGAGAGCCTGTATGAAACTCACAGTCTATTCAGGTTTTATGCTGTTTGCTGCTGATAAGTACCTTATGGTTGGAAATGAAGGCTTAAAAACTTGAATGTGGTAGAAACTTCTTTAATTTAATTGAACTTTGTAAGGGAATATTAACCCGTTAACATGTGTGTCTGAGTGGGCAAGTGTTAACTAGTGTGTTCGCTTTTGATGGTTTTGAGATTTTGTTTGGCACAATGTAGATACAATACTTTCAGAATCATTGAAACAAGCACTTGTTCTACATGGCAGTTGAAATATACATGGGCACGTAATATATTTAACGTAAATAAACCGTCTTTCGTGTAATTTATTATGGTTGAGTAACAGTTACTAAAAAAATGTAAGTCTTTTTTTGTTTGATGATAAATCAAGCAAGTTGATATGCTAGAAATTGTAAAAATACAATATGAATTGTTTTGCACCTTAATTACACACACCTGTATGTGACATTAATCTTTATGCTATTTGACAGATGCACTAGACTTTAATCAATAACATTTGGTTCACATCGGCTTATATTGGGAAAACTATTAAAGTGATATTATGGGCATTTTTCACTGTTGAATTTAGCTGAAAAGAATTAACAGGTAAAAAGAGTTAGTTAAAATGTGGTTACTGACCAATTATCTGCAACTCATCTTGCTACCTGTTGTTTATAAGAAATATTTTATATTCAATATTCTTACGTGACTCACCCAGTCCTCTTAGCCGAAATGATCAGTAAAACAAAATTGTGTCTTTGTGTTGTAGGAACGAATCTGCACTAAAACTAAATTTAGGTTCACAATGTACATGCATGATCAGTAGTCAAACGAAAGTACGGTTGATATTCAAATGCATTATTTTTCTCTTTGCGGGATATTGTTTTAGTATGTTGATGGTGCATTAACAAATATAAGTGTATATGAAGTGAAAACACCACAAATAAACAACGGTTGCGATAGACACCTATAAACTGTTAGATGCCCATAATATCACTTTAAGTAGTAATTTCAAACCAGACATGCTTCTGTTTTTGTCAAAAGCAACAACTTAAAACTAAGTAATGAAATTTTAAAGGTATGTTGCTTGGCCTTTTCAACTTTAAAAACTACTTCATTTGTAAAGCAGACTGAAACAAATATCTAAGAAGGTATTTAGAAAAATTGCTTCGCTACAGTCCTTTTGAAATACGTTCGGTCATCTATTTTTTTCTGATAATAATTTGAAAAATCAATATGGCAGGACATCGTTTCCTGTTATACAAATTATGGCCAAAGTTGGAATTCCATAAACTATTTTCAGAAATATTTCAAGGCAAAAGTTAGATTTTACAGAATTATAAATGAAAATTAATAATGTGGTTCATTGGTTGCATTTCTTGAATGACGTAGGTGTATGTAGGCTATGAGAAGATTTTTGCTGCTTCCTCAAAGTGAATAACACACTAGGTCATCACTATGTGATTACATTCCTCAAATGACTCTTTGAACAGGATTGATGATTGTGAGATTCAGTTTACCATAAATGACCAGCTTTTTTTAGAAACCTTGTTAATGGAAATCAGGGGCAAAACTATCTCATTTTCATCATACAGATCTAAACAGAGGAAAGACAGGGAAGATTTTATTATAAAAAAAATTGAAATTCTAGAAAAAAATATTACTGAAAATAATATTGAAGAACTTCATTTGTTACAGCAGGAACTATCTGATATCCGTGATATTAAAATAAAAGGATCATTCATAAGATCCAAAGCAAAATGGATTGATGAAGGCAAAAAACCCACGAAATACTTTTGCAATTTGGAAAAACAAAACTCATCTAGCAAAACAATACCTTATATTATAAACAATAATGGCCACAATATATATGATCAAAATGAAATTTTAGCAGAAGCTGCCTCATATTACAAGACTTTATACTCCAAAGACGAAACAAAAGAAAGTGATAACGCTATATTTGATGAACTTAATTTGATACACAGTGCAAAATTGAATAACGAGGAAGCTCAAGCATTAGAAGGCATATTGACAATGGAAGAAATCTCAACTACCTTGAAAAATATGAAACATTTTAAAAGTCCAGGTTCAGATGGCTTCACAACAGAATTTTTTAAAGTTTTCTGGAAAGATCTTAAGTATTTCATTTTAAGGAGTCTTAATTATGCTTTTATTTCTGGAGCTATGTCAATCACTCAAAAACAAGGTATTATCACCTGTATACCAAAAAAAATAAGCCAAGAACAACCTTTAACAATCTTAGACCATTAACTCTCTTAAATGTTGTTTACAAAATAGCTTCAGGCACAATTGCAAACAGACCTAAAACAGTACTTGACAAATTAATTTCCAAAGATCAGACTGGATATATAAAAGGAAGATATATAGGTGAAAATACTAGAATATTGTATGATATACTAAAATATACAGAAGATAACAAAATCCCAGGACTCTTATTAACGTTAGACTTTGAAAAGGCGTTCGACTCATTGGCATTCAATTTCATTGAAAAAACTCTAATTTATTTTAACTTTGGTCCAATGTTCAGAAAATGGATCTCTCTTTTTTTATACAACACTATGTCAGCCATTCAAATCAATGGATTCCTGTCTGAATCATTCAAAATTGAAAAAGGCTGCCATCAAGGCGATCCGATCAGTTCTTACATTTTTATACTATGTGCAGAAACATTGGCAATCAAGATAAGAAACTCAAAACAAATTAAAGGAATAACTATTGAAAACATTGAATACAAAATTTCCCAATTTGCAGACGACACATCACTTTTATTAGACGGTTCTGAAAGTTCTCTTAACACAGCACTTGACCTATTGCATACCTTTGCCCTGGAATCTGGACTAAAAATTAACTATGACAAAACAAAACTCATATGGATAGGCTCCAAGAAATATAGTACACACTCAATAAAAACTAAATACAAACTTATATGGGGTTCAACCAATTTCAAAGTACTAGGTATCATATTTGATGTCAACCTAGAGAAAATGATTGATTATAATTATTCTAGCAAATTGACAATGTTACAAAATATCATATTTTTTTGGAAAAGGAGAAATATCTCACCTTTAGGAAAGATAACTGTAGTTAAATCCATGTTACTCCCCCTTTTCACTCATTTATTTATTGCTCTTCCCAGTCCAGGAGTACATATATTAAATCAAATACACAATTGTTTTTACAACTTCATATGGGATGGTCCTTTAAAAATCAAACACAATGTTCTTATCAAACCTTATGAAGAGGGAGGGCTGAATATGATAGATATATACTCATTTGAAAAAAGTATGAAGCTAACATGGATAAAGAAACTTGCACTATGTACAGGTAAATGCTTTGTATTAGTCTATTCACTGTTGGATGTTAAAAAAATGTTAAATATGGGTAATGCATATGTGCAAAAAACTGTTAAAAGATTAACTAACACATTTTGGAAAGATGTTCTTAATTACTATAGCATATATGTTAACAAATTTAAGATTTGTACATTTGATGATGTATTAAATATGCCATTATTTTACAATGACAACTTTAAAATTGGTATGAATTTCATTTATGATAAGAACATGTATGAAAGAGGAATTAGACTTGTTAGAGACATATTATGTATCTCTGGAGGGTTTAAGACCAAGAATGATATTGAGAATTACACTGGAAAAGTGCTAAATTTTTTATTCTATGAAGGAGTTAAAAGAACTGTATCGGATTTTATTAAAAAATCAAGTTTTGCAACTGTTAACAAGCCAAACACCACTGGAGTATTCATCTCTTCCTATCTGAATGTTATTTTTTTTAAAGCAAAACCAAATAAATCATTATATAGCACATATACATTTAATAAAGAAAAACCTACATGTCAAAATAAGTGGAATGAAATATTTAATAACATTGACTGGAAGTTTGTACATAACTTTCTTTTTGAAAACTCCAGAGATACATATATACAATGGAATCAAACTAGAATTGTACACAGAATCTTGGGTACAAAATCTCTGTTATATAAAATGAAAATTGTTAACGACAATCTGTGTTCTTTTTGTAAAAAACATGAGGAAATCTTAACTCATCTTTTCTGGGAATGTGAACACATTCAACCCATTATCAACTATATAAAATATTCAATGAATCTAAACAACATCAATTTTCCCAACATCTCTTGCCAAGATGTTCTACTTGGGATTTGTTCTGAAAAAATGACCCCCATTAATATTTTATTTCCTGAAATGAAAAGGTATGTTTTTATCTGTAAAAAACATAGTAAAATCCCAACAGTACCAGGGCTAAAAAATAGTTTTCAACTAGCATGGGAAATTCAAAAGCACACCATTTGCCAAGGCTCGGAATTTCCAGATTAGTCAGTTGTAAGATTATTAATCAATGAACCCATAACTTAAAATGTACTTGCTTTACATTGATGTGCACTGAAATGAATGCTTTCAACTATACACTGTGGGTTTTTTTCACATATTTTTTTTTGTTCAAATCTACACTTTCTTTACCTTTTACAAAAGAACACAATGATATGTGTAGTACAAATCTCCATATTAAGTATGAAGATCCCTGTGTTATATAGAAAGTATAGTTGCTACTTGTATTTTCTGTGCTTTCACAAAGTTTTTCATCTACTATGTATCTATGTATACATGCATACATTTTATATTGCTAAATATAAACTTGCATCCGCTGTTTATAAACGTGCAAATCATTTAGTTGTATACTAACACAGGCTGTATTTAATTGCTACTAACACATAATGTTTGTAAGGTATGGAGTAGGATGGCCTCGACCTACACATACCTATTGACGAGGTAAATAAAGTTTTCTTATTTAAAAAAAAAACAAAAAAACATTCCTCAAATGGATAGAATCAACCATGTGCGTTTGGTTCCCGTTATATCCTATTAATTCATAATAAGCGGGACATAAACAAAGTTTATTGTGACCTTCCCGTCAGTTCCCAAGCATTGTGACAGTGTGTTAACAACAACAAAATAAACAAACACGAAAACAAATTTATAATAAAATTATTAACTTGCTCTCAATGGAATAAATAGAGTGAAGCTCTCAGAAGTACATTATTTGATTAAAAGGAATAAAGTTTCATTTTTTTAGTGAAATTCATGAATATTAATATTAAATAGTATAGTATTATGATAATATTAAATTATTTAATTTAATATATATTTTTTTTCTTTCTAATCATTTTTATTTTTTGGGCCGGCAATGGTAAGTCCGGGCTGGCCAAAGGGTGCATGCTTATAGGACCTCCTGGCTGGCAATAAATGATAATTTTAGGGAGGACTGATGCTATATGATTGGAATTAAATGTGTTTTTTTCTCGGTTGCTTGTCTTTTTTGGACAACAATAAATTGTTTTGGGGCAGTTTTTAGTAAATGGCTTAACTTGCAAGTAATTTTTTAAGTCTTTTACGCAACTGAATTTTCAGGGTGGCCTTCCAGTTGTTGATCTGAAGCCCAGCCACTGTGGGGGCATTCTTTAGATTCCTTCCTCCCCCTGAAAGACACCAAGTACTGGTTCAAGTTAGGAAATGCACTCGAGAGGGCTTCAATGCTATCGCTCTAACATAAATAGGTTTCCATTAACTTTCAGGGTCGATGACTCACTCAGTTCTGAACAGCGGCGACAGCAAGTTCCATTTCCCCTGGGTGCTTGACGTGTTTGAGCTGTACGCCTTTGACTTCTACAAAGTACTGGAAAGCTACCTGAAAGCTGAGCCAAATCTTACTAGGGATATTATCAAGGCTAGTTTAAATTGTATATCTGTATAAATTGTTGGGAATACGTTGGTGTGTTTTGCGAAATCATGGTTTATTGTATTGAACTTTTGTATCTGATGAGTAGTTGACAGATTAACACTGGGCCTGCTAACTCAGTTGTTAAAACTCTGGACTGAAAATCAATGGATCGCGAGTACGATCCCAGGGTGCATAAACATTCATTGGGGTTTGGTTATGAAATCCTTTTCACAGCCTTTCTCTTCCTTACTCTGATTCAAGAAGAGCAGTGATCAGTTACTGGCACAAGTATGTGCAAGGAAACGGACTGGAGAGCATTTCATATAAGCCTAGGCTTGTTATGCAAGCGAGCTTTAATAAATAGGTTTAAAAAACAAACAAAAAAAACAAGTATGTGCCCTTAGTACAACCAGCTAGCTCAGGAAAAGTGAGTTTGCAATTGGACTGTTGTGATATAACTGTGAATCGTTTTATTAAGGGTTTTGACGGTACTGAATAAAAAGATTATCTTGTACAACAGGTAACCCAGGATTTGTTTTTCAATATGCTGTTGTGATATACCTAAAACTCTTATTATTTAGGGTTTTGGGGGCGGTCGATCAGGTGATGTCGCAGGCCCGCATAATCCTAAATAAAAATATCCTTAGCATTCTAATGCTTCCCTCCTCAGAAGCAAAATGAAAATGGCTTTATCATATGCAACCAGCATTAAACCAGAACTGTCTGCAAGGAACTTGCAGCTGTTCAGGTTTTATGCTGTTTGCTACTCATCAGTATCACATGTTTTTACATGAAGCCTTTAAAACTTGAATCTATAAAGAAAGTTCTTCAAATAAATTTGATTTTCCAGCTGACTACATATGGTCAACGTGTGTTTCTGATTAGTAAAGGGTTTAGTGTGCGTGGTCAAGCTTGACTATGGACAAAGCAAGTTTTCATGAAGATCTAAACTTGGATTGTATATGGGGCTGGCCAAGTAAAGTCAAGGTCATTATTCAAGTTTAGTAATAACGTTAAGTGTTGAAACCAGGTTTTGTTACATTGAGTGTTTCTTGTTTGTTTATAGAAATTAAAATATGAATTTTCTGTTTGTATATTTTTTCAGCATTTGACGTCCATAGAGAACAGAATACTTGACAGTGTTGCCTGGCAGTCAGTAAGTAGAGAGGATTTGAAGGCTAATGTGAAACAAGACTATTGCCAAGCAATATATGTCCCCTACCGGCTCCACCATTGTCAGAAATATATATAAAAAATATTTTTTTATGCCCCCGGATCGATAGATCGGGGGTATATTGTTTTTGGCCTGTCTGTCATTCTGTCATTCTGTCCCAAAACTTTAACCTTACAGTAAAGTTTTGCAATAACTTTTGGAATATTGAACATAGCAACTTGATAGTTGGCATGCATCTGTATCTCATGGAGCTGCACATTTTAAGTGGTAAAAGGTCAAGGTCATCCTTCAAGGTCAAAGGTCAAAAATTTAAAACTTTAATATAGTAAAGTTTTGCAATAACTTTTGAAATATTGAACAGAGCAACTTGATATTTAGCATGCACGTGTATCTCATGGAGCTGCACATTTTGAGTGGTGAAAGGTCAAGGTCATCCTTCAAGGTCAAAGGTCGAAAATTTAAAACTTAAATAAAGTAAAGTTTTGCAATCACTTTTAAAATATTAAAATAGCAACTTGATATTTGGAATGCATGTGTATCTCATGAAGCTGCACATTTTGAGTGGTGAAAGGTCAAGGTCAAGGTCATCCTTCAAGGTCAAAGGTCAAATATTTAAATACTGAACATAGCAACTTGATATTTGGCATGCATGTGTATCTCATGGAGCTGCACATTTTGAGTGGTGAATGGTCAAGGTCATCGTTCAGTGTCAAGGTCAAAGGTCAAATTTTGCAATATTGAAGATAGTAACTAGATATTAAAATGCATGCGTATCTCCTGGAGCTGCACATTTTGAGTGATTAAAGGTCAAGGTCATCCTTCAAGGTCAAAGGTCAAATATATCATGGCTCCAAAGCGGCGCAATAGGAAGCATTGTGTTTCTGACAAACACATCTCTTGTTTATATATTTGTTGCCATAGCAACCATAATTTTTGACGTAGAAACAAAATGAAATGACGTGCATAATGTCCATATTTGCCATCTATCCATGTTTCAAGTTTCATGAAAAAATATTAAGAACTTTTGAAGTTATCGCAGGATCCAGAAAAGTGTGACAGACTGACGGACTCACGGACACACAGACTCACGGACACACAGAGCGCAAACCGGTGAAACCGGTAGGGGACAAAATCTCACAATCCTTATATAGGAACTACCATAGAGTATGTTGCTTTTTTATCAAATCCATTCTTAATCTTCATTGTTATTTTGACGATGAGCTGTATATGCTTAAGTCGTTAATAAACTAAATGTTCTGTTGTTTCTTGATCAAATCCATTCTAATTGAATGTTGTTTCTTAAACGGTCCTCAAATTTGTGTTCGGCTGTTTGAATTGAGAAACAATTTGACTTGCCAAACTTGAGCAGTGTATTTTCACCATGTTGGGATTTGGTCAGAGTCCCTTTCGATTGGGAAAAAATCCTGGCATTTTGACAAAAATTTGGTAATGAGTGTTGTTGTTTTGCTAAGATGAACAAAATGTTGATTTTTTTTTTGGAAACTTTCAATTGAGAATTTTTAGGTCCCATTTGGGAAAAATATTTACTTTTTGCCATTTGGAATGGGGCCGAATATTGGCCCCGATTTTGAACGAAAAAAAAACACTGTTAAGTTTATAAAATTTACATGACTCTTTCCCTGCTTTGGTTGCTTATTTGTGCTCATGTAAGCAATTGTATTTTAAAAGAAATTCCATCCAAATAACTGTATTCTTTCAACCGATTTCGTGATTTTTTTTCTCCTCTCCTGTGGTACTTGCGCATACTTTCAATCAATGTCTTGCATTTTGATGTTTCACTTGTCACGTAGGACTAGCAGATTTTTTGTTAACCCTCTCCCACTCTGGAGCAAATTAAAAATGGCTATGTGCAAACTGCATAAAACCAGAACGGCTAGTGAGTAACTCGCAGTCTGTTTAGGCTTTATGCTGTTTGCTGCTCATCAGTATCTAAGTGTTGAAAATGAAGCCTTTATAACTTGAATCTAATAAGAAAGGTCTTTAATTAAAAATAACTTTCTAAGGGACTACAAATGCGTAAAAATACGTACCTAAGTGGTAAAGGGTTAAAAATACCCATCTAAGTTTTAAAGTCTTAAAAAACATATCTAAGTGGTTAAGGTTAAAAAATAAGTATCTAAGTGGTAAAGGATTAAAATACGTGCCTAAGTGGAAAAGGGTTACAAATATGTATCTAAGTGGTAAAGGTTAATTTGTCCAGACCAATCTTTAGGTTGACCTAGGTTGCCTTTAATGTCAAGCAATAGACACCATGATGTCTGTGACTTCAAAGTGTCTGTTATGCAATTCAATACTCCCCAGAATACATTTGGATTTTTTTGTTGTCCAGTTATGGTTGTCCCACACAAAAGTACTTAAGTGTCTGTGTTATATTTCAGGACTCGCCAGTATTTGATCTCCTATCCCGGTGTGGTGCCATGTCTGTGTTATATTGCAGGACTCGCCAGTATTTGATCTCCTATCCCGGTGTGGTGTCATGTCTGTGTTATATTGCAGGACTCGCCAGTATTTGATCTCCTATACCGGTGTGGTGCCATGTCTGTGTTATATTGCAGGACTCGCCAGTATTTGATCTCCTATCCCGGTGTGGTGCCATGTCTGTGTTATATTTCAGGACTCGCCAGTATTTGATCTCCTATCCCGTTGTGGTGCCATGCCTGTGTTATATTTCAGGACTCGCCAGTATTTGATCTCCTATCCCAGTGTGGTGCCATGTCTGTTATATTTCAGGACTCGCCAGTATTTGATCTCCTATCCCGGTGTGGTGCCATGTCTGTTATATTTCAGGACTTGCCAGTATTTGATCTCCTATCCCAGTGTGGTGCCATGTCTGTGTTATATTGCAGGACTCGCCAGTATTTGATCTCCTATCCCATTGTGGTGCCATGTCTGTGTTATATTACAGGACTCTCCAGTATTTGATCTCCTATCCCGGTGTGGTGCCATGTCTGTGTTATATTTCAGGACTCTCCAGTATTTGATCTCCTATCCCAGTGTGGTGCCATGTCTGTGTTATATTACAGGACTCGCCCGTATTTGATCTCCTATCCCCGTGTGGTGTCATGTCTGTGTTATATTTCAGGACTCGCCAGTATTTGATCTCCTATCCCGGTGTGGTGCCATGTCTGTGTTATATTACAGGACTCTCCAGTATTTGATCTCCTATCCCAGTGTGGTGCCATGTCTGTGTTATATTACAGGACTCGCCAGTATTTGATCTCCTATCCCGGTGTGGTGCCATGTCTGTGTTATATTGCAGGACTCGCCAGTATTTGATCTCCTATCCCGGTGTGGTGCCATGTCTGTTATATTGCAGGACTCTCCAGTATTTGATCTCCTATCCCGGTGTGGTGCCATGTCTGTGTTATATTGCAGGACTCGCCAGTATTTGATCTCCTATCCCGGTGTGGTGCCATGTCTGTGTTATATTTCAGGACTCGCCAGTATTTGATCTCCTATCCCGGTGTGGTGCCATGTCTGTGTTATATTTCAGGACTCGCCAGTATTTGATCTCCTATCCCGGTGTGGTGCCATGTCTGTGTTATATTTCAGGACTCGCCGGTATTTGATCTCCTATCCCAGTGTGGTGCCATGCCTGTGTTATATTGCAGGACTCTCCAGTATTTGATCTCCTATCCCGGTGTGGTGCCATGTCTGTGTTATATTTCAGGACTCGCCAGTAGTTGATCTCCTATCCCGGTGTGGTGTCATGTCTGTGTTATATTGCAGGACTCGCCAGTATTTGATCTCCTATCCCGGTGTGGTGCCATGTCTGTGTTATATTGCAGGACTCTCCAGTATTTGATCTCCTATCCCAGTGTGGTGTCATGTCTGTGTTATATTGCAGGACTCTCCAGTATTTGATCTCCTATCCCGGTGTGGTGCCATGTCTGTGTTATATTTCAGGACTCACCAGTATTTGATCTCCTATCCCTGTGTGGTGCCATGTCTGTTATATTGCAGGACTCTCCAGTATTTGATCTCCTATCCCGGTGTGGTGCCATGTCTGTGTTATATTTCAGGACTCTCCAGTATTTGATCTCCTATCCCGGTGTGGTGCCATGTCTGTGTTATATTACAGGACTCGCCCGTATTTGATCTCCTATCCCCGTGTGGTGTCATGTCTGTGTTATATTTCAGGACTCGCCAGTATTTGATCTCCTATCCCGGTGTGGTGCCATGTCTGTGTTATATTACAGGACTCTCCAGTATTTGATCTCCTATCCCAGTGTGGTGCCATGTCTGTGTTATATTACAGGACTCGCCAGTATTTGATCTCCTATCCCGGTGTGGTGCCATGTCTGTGTTATATTGCAGGACTCGCCAGTATTTGATCTCCTATCCCGGTGTGGTGCCATGTCTGTTATATTGCAGGACTCTCCAGTATTTGATCTCCTATCCCGGTGTGGTGCCATGTCTGTGTTATATTGCAGGACTCGCCAGTATTTGATCTCCTATCCCGGTGTGGTGCCATGTCTGTGTTATATTTCAGGACTCGCCAGTATTTGATCTCCTATCCCGGTGTGGTGCCATGTCTGTGTTATATTTCAGGACTCGCCAGTATTTGATCTCCTATCCCGGTGTGGTGCCATGTCTGTGTTATATTTCAGGACTCGCCGGTATTTGATCTCCTATCCCAGTGTGGTGCCATGCCTGTGTTATATTGCAGGACTCTCCAGTATTTGATCTCCTATCCCGGTGTGGTGCCATGTCTGTGTTATATTTCAGGACTCGCCAGTAGTTGATCTCCTATCCCGGTGTGGTGTCATGTCTGTGTTATATTGCAGGACTCGCCAGTATTTGATCTCCTATCCCGGTGTGGTGCCATGTCTGTGTTATATTGCAGGACTCTCCAGTATTTGATCTCCTATCCCAGTGTGGTGTCATGTCTGTGTTATATTGCAGGACTCTCCAGTATTTGATCTCCTATCCCGGTGTGGTGCCATGTCTGTGTTATATTTCAGGACTCACCAGTATTTGATCTCCTATCCCGGTGTGGTGCCATGTCTGTTATATTGCAGGACTCTCCAGTATTTGATCTCCTATCCCGGTGTGGTGCCATGTCTGTGTTATATTTCAGGACTCGCCAGTATTTGATCTCCTATCCCGGTGTGGTGCCATGTCTGTGTTATATTTCAGGACTCGCCAGTATTTGATCTCCTATCCCGGTGTGGTGCCATGTCTGTGTTATATTTCAGGACTCGCCAGTATTTGATCTCCTATCCCGGTGTGGTGCCATGTCTGTGTTATATTTCAGGACTCGCCGGTATTTGATCTCCTATCCCAGTGTGGTGCCATGCCTGTGTTATATTGCAGGACTCTCCAGTATTTGATCTCCTATCCCGGTGTGGTGCCATGTCTGTGTTATATTTCAGGACTCGCCAGTAGTTGATCTCCTATCCCGGTGTGGTGTCATGTCTGTGTTATATTGCAGGACTCGCCAGTATTTGATCTCCTATCCCGGTGTGGTGTCATGTCTGTGTTATATTGCAGGACTCGCCAGTATTTGATCTCCTATCCCAGTGTGGTGCCATGTCTGTTATATTTCAGGACTCGCCAGTAGTTGATCTCCTATCCCGGTGTGGTGTCATGTCTGTGTTATATTGCAGGACTCTCCAGTATTTGATCTCCTATCCCAGTGTGGTGTCATGTCTGTGTTATATTGCAGGACTCTCCAGTATTTGATCTCCTATCCCGGTGTGGTGCCATGTCTGTGTTATATTTCAGGACTCGCCAGTTTTTGATCTCCTATCCCGGTGTGGTGCCATGTCTGTGTTATATTTCAGGACTCGCCAGTATTTGATCTCCTATCCCGGTGTGGTGCCATGTCTGTGTTATATTGCAGGACTAGCCAGTATTTGATCTCCTATCCCGGTGTGGTGCCATGTCTGTGTTATATTTTAGGACTCACCAGTATTTGATCTCCTATCCCGGTGTGGTGCCATGTCTGTGTTATATTTCAGGACTCACCAGTATTTGATCTCCTATCCCGGTGTGGTGCCATGTCTGTTATATTTCAGGACTCGCCAGTATTTGATCTCCTATCCCGGTGTGGTGCCATGAGCAGTGCGTATGTGTCTCCATGCAATGACCTCATTTCTGCAGAAAACAACAACGCAGCCAAGGCAGCTGAAATGTAAATACACACTTCAATGTAAAGTGTCATCCCAGATTAACCAGTAAAGTCAACACAGGCTAATCAGGGACGACACTTTCTGCCTAGATTAGATTTTTGTTTAAAAGAGACCCTTCTGTTAAACAAAATAAACAACCTTACAAACGGAAAGTGGTGTCCCAGATTAGCCTGTGCAGACTGCACAGGCTTATCTGGGACAATGCTTTATGCATGCATTAAGCCCAGTTTTCTTAGAACAAGGCCCAATTTGTTACATTGTACAATTACCTGTTTTATTTTTTTGTCTTTTTACCTCAGAATTGTTATTTCTTTCTTTTTCAATCGTATTATTTATTAAAAAGCTTTCTAAATAAAACAAAATGTGATATTTATTATTTTATTTTGTTCTACTCAAGGTAACCATAAAGATTATGCTCAGTGTCGTACCCACTACGGGAAAAAAAATAATTGACTCACGAAATTTTTCTGTTCGTTTACTTTTATTCTACTTGATACAAAACTGTAGGAAAGAGTGACAAAAATGTCTTTATTACGACGATATCCAATTCAATACACCATTTTGTTTGTATGCCATTTGTTACTTATCATTGTTATGCTTTATAACACATTGTTCCATTCAAGCTACATGTCCCCAAGTCGAGGCCAGGCAACCAAGGGTACTAACCCTGGCCACATCGTGATAATGTCCCCTCGCAAGGGCGGGGTCACAGGTGGGGTCACGATGGCCTACAGCAAGGACAGCCCTGAGACCCGGGCCCCTGACACACCCAGACGATCTCACGCACTCACCATGTTCTTCAACAAAGGTTTGCAGTTGTCTTGTCGTAGTGTGAAACCAATATTCTTTTTTAAGTTTGATGTCTTATATATAGAAATTACAAAAATCAATGAATTTAAGTTTGAATTTAATTTGTGTAAGTGTGAAACCAATATTATAATCCCCCGCCATAGGCGGAGGGATATTGTTTTGGCGTTGTCCGTCCGTCTTTCTTTCCTTCCGTCCGTCACTTTTTTGTCCGGAACTATATCTTGGAAGTGCTTTAGCGGATTTCATTGAAACTTGATTTGAGTATATATATGGATAAGAGGATGATGCACGCCAAATGGCATTGTACACCATTGGATAATAACAGAGTTAGGGCCCTTTGTATCTTGAAAAAATGCTTTTTTGTGTCCAGGAGTATATTCGCGGGGATATCAATTCAACGAATTTGCTTGTTCTTTAAGGTGTGATGTCTTATATCAGAAATATAAAACAATCCAAGAGTTTTTGTTGTCAGGGGATATTAATCCTGTCTGCCTGGACTGAATTTTTGTTTTGAAGGGACAGATTGGTTTTCTCGCAATGATTATTTTCAATATACAGTCAATCTTGTGGATGCGACCACTTGTATTAAGCGACCTTTGTCTTATGCGACCATTTTGAAATCCCACGGAGCTTTTTCGCTATATAATGATATTGTATTAAGCGACTTTTGTCCTACGCGACCAGCGACTGCTGATTTTTGTGTATTTTGATGTCCGAATCTTGAATTAAGCGACCACTAGGAGGTAAAAGTGGTTAATCTATTGATCTTTCAGGGACAAATCCGTGTTAATTGTTTATCTAAGCCCATAAGATGTACTGTTACACCTCTGCTATGTTTTCACACCAACCATTATGATTATGCATTGTCTCGTTGACAGGTTCTGACCTGTATTGTTGTAGACTGCGTATCAATTTATTGAGTTGAATAATAGAGGAACGTATTACGCACAGTCTACAGCTTAAATAGTTTACTATGTGGAACGTTAAGAGACAACGCCGATTTTTCTTGAGTATAGATAACAGGTGCAGAAACAATGCACTGTACGCGACAAACATTTCCTGAGAAGTGCGGAAAATAAACTATTAATCGGCAACATCAGTCGAAATCCGTACATTACCAATTTGTAATTATGCTAATAAGTAGGTATTTGTTAGCCAATCACATTGTTACTTACTTAATAAATTTTCCAATCAGGTCTGTTTGCTTGTTTTCAATTGACGTGTTTTAATTTTTTCAGCTCATTATGTATCATAATCGAGTCAGATTTCCTGAAGCGTACATGCAGAAATTAAAATGTCAAAACGAAAAGTGTTAACGTTGAACGAGGAAATTCGGGTTTTGGAATTGTCAAAGAGTAAAAGTGCACGTAAAATTGGAGATGAGTTTGGAGTCAGTAAAACTCAAATTCAGAACATTCTTAAGCGTACAGCCGAGGTGCTTGAAAACGTTGAAAATAATGTGTCAGGTAAAAAAAATGCGAAAAATATTTCCTTGTCTATGTTGTTTTTGCAAATAAATATGTACACACAATTCATTTATAATAAATGATAATTTATATTAAGTGAAAAAATAAAACACATTATAAGTAAAATATTGTTTATGTATTGTGTTTATATTCATTTTATTATAAATGTTAAAATCATTGTTGACAAAAGAAATTATCCTTCATATAGATTAAAATTGAGGGTAAGCATACTTCCAGAATGGCCTTTTTATTAAAAGACCATTTTATTAAGAGACCACTTTTGATTACTCCCTTGAGTGGTTTCTTAATACAAGATTGACTGTACATTGAAACAGAACAAAGGTTAAGAGTGTCAGTCAACCTTTCTTTCTTTTAGTGTGTCGACTTGGCTACCACAGATTAAAAACCTTGGCTGATCTCTTGCGTATTACCTCGGAAACTGTAAGTTTTTATTTTCTTGTTTGAAAAGATTTGAAAATATTGATAAAACTTACTTTCTGATGTAAGATTATTGTTTTAATTTTAAGTGGCAAGTGGCTTTGGAAAGTTTAACATTTCAAACTGATCATTATGCTTAAAGGGGCCTTTTCACATATTTTGGCATTTTTAACTTATTCATTAAATGCTTTATGTTGATAAATGTAAACATTGGATCGTAAAAGCACTAGTAAAAAATCAAGAATAAAATTAAAAAAAGGAAAAGAACATTGCCCGGAGCAGGTTTCGAACCAGTGACCCCTGGAGTCCTGCCAGAGTCCTGAAGTAAAAACGCTTTATCCTACTGAGCTATTCTGCCGAGTACACATTCTTGACGTATTTTATACCTTATATAAGCAATCTTCGTAGTTTCACAAAATTTAACAAAAACAGAACTCTCCAAATTATTCAATCGTTTCGCGTTGCAACGCTTTATAATTTTTAGGTTTTAAAATCGTCAAAAGATGCATATAATGGCTATATTAGAGCATGGTAAATGTTCAGTATTACTGTTTCCTCACAAATATCAAAACTAAAACGAAAATTTGCGGATCTGAAACAACTTTTTTCAATTTTGTCAATTTACCAAAGCGTGAAAAGATCCCTTTAAAGAATTAAATGCTTTCTGGAAGTCATATTTTAGTTAGTTTTATCTATCTAAAGACTTAGATCTTCGGTACAATTAGCAATTTTGTCAGATTAAATTAACTCAGAAAATCGGCTTTTGCCTCATTCCACACAGAATGGTTTGGTTATTTATTAATAGAGTTATTGTTAAACAACACGCTTGCAATTGTAACAAGAAATGTCTTTAAAATGCATATACACTTTACACACAAGCATTAGACCCTCTTCACAGAGCACGGCTCAATTATATTACATATTATCACCGTACATCACTTTGAATGTCACAGAGCACAGCTCAATTATATTACATATTATCACCGTACATCACTTTGAATGTCACAGAGCACAGCTCAATTATATTACATATTATCGCTGAACATCACTTTGAATGGCACTGAGCACGGCTCAATTATATTACATATTATCACCGTACATCACTTTAAATGTCAGAGCACGGCTCAATTATATTACATATTATCGCCGTACATCACTTTGAATGTCACAGAGCACGGCTCAATTATATTACATATTATGGCTGTACATCACTTTGAATGTCAGAGCACGGCTCAATTATATTACATATTATCGCCGTACATCACTTTGAATGTCACAGAGCACGGCTCAATTATATTACATATTATCGCTGAACATCACTTTGAATGTCACATAGCACAGCTAAATAATATAACATATTATCGCCCTACATCGCTTTGAATGTCACTGAGCATGGCTCAATTATATTACATATTATCACGGTACATCACTTTGAATGTCACAGAGCACGGCTCAATTATATAACATATTATCACCCTACATCACTTTGAATGGCACAGAGCACGGCTCAATAATATTACATATTATCACCGTACATCACTTTGAATGTCACAGAGCATGGCTCAGTTATATTACATATTATCACCGTACATCACTTTGAATGTCACAGAGCATGGCTCAGTTATATTAAATATTATTGCTGTACATCACTTTGAATGTCACAGAGCACAGCTCAATTATATTACATATTATCGCTGTACATCACGTTGAATGTCACAGAGCATGGCTCAATTATATTACATAGTATCACCGTACATCACTTTGAATGCTACGGAGCATGGCTCAGTTATATTACATATTATCGCTGTACATCACTTTGAATGTCACAGAGCACAGCTCAATTATATTACATAGTATCACCGTACATCACTTTGAATGTCACAGAGCACAGCTCAATTATATTACATATTATCGCCGTACATCACTTTGAATGTCACAGAGCACGGCTCAATTATATTACATATAATTGCCCTACATCACTTTGAATGTCACAGAGCACGGCTCAATTATATTACATATTATTGCCCTACATCACTTTGAATGTCACAGAGCACATCTCAATTATATTACATATTATTGCCCTACATCACTTTGAATGTCACATAGCACAGCTCAATTATATAACATATAATCGCAGTACATCACTTTGAATGTCACAGAGCAAAGCTCAATTATATTACATATAATCGCCCTACATCACTTTGAATGTCACAGAGCAAGGCTCAATTATATTACATATTATTACCATACATCACTTTGAATGTCACAGAGCATGGCTTAATTATATTACATATTATCGCCTTACATCACTTTGAATGTCACAGAGCATGGCTCAATTATATTATATATTATCACTCTACATCACTTTGAATGTCACAGAGCTTAGCTCAATTATATTACATATTATCACCGTTCATCACTTTGAATGTCACCGAGCACGGCTCAATTATATTACATATTATCACCTGACATCACTTTGAATGTCACAGAGCACGACTCAATTATATTACATATTATCCCTGTACATCACTTTGAATGTCACATAGCACGGCTCAATTATATTACATATTATCACTGTACATCACTTTGAATGTCACAGAGCACGGCTCAATTATATTACATATTATCGCTGTACATAACTTTGAATGGCACTGAGCACGGCTCAATTATATTACATATTATCACGGTACATCACTTTGAATGTCACAGAGCACGGCTCAATTATATTACATATTATCACTCTACATCACTTTGAATGTCGCAGAGCACGGCTCAATTATATTACATATTATCGCTGAACATCACTTTGAATGTCACTGAGCATGGCTCAATTATATTACATATTATCACGGTACATCACTTTGAATGTCACAGAGCACGGCTCAATTATATAACATATTATCACCCTACATCACTTTGAATGCCACAGAGCACGGCTCAATTATATTACATATTATCGCCCTACATCACTTTGAATGTCACAGAGCACGGCTCAATTATATTTCATATTATCACGGTACATCACTTTGAATGTCACAGAGCACGGCTCAATTATATAACATATTATCGCAGTACATCACTTTGAATGTCACAGAGCACGGCTCATATATGCATATCATTCAAATGCAATATAGGACAACTGATCTGTTACATAAACACCAGAGTGTTCAGATAGCTTATGTACTTGGCAGGAAAGTACGCTATTGAAAAATGTACTTATTATTATTTTGAATTTTCTTACAATGTATACTTTTATGATAACTTGTTTTCCTGCTTTTACAGCAACAGAAGATTTGGACATGCTTTGAGTTCTGCATCATCAGTCGACCAGAACTTCTTAAAGACAGACATCTAGACCAGGTCAGTTTGACTTTCATCAAAGACCTGAAGCTCTGGTTAATTTAGCATTGAAAAATGCCCCATAAGTGATCAATTCAAAGTTTATCAATGGCCCATGACTTCTGGTAAGTTTGCCATTCATCAAAGGCATACAACTCTGGTTAATTTAAGATCGAAGAAGACTCCATAACTGATCAATTAGAAATTCATCAATGGTCCATGACTTCTGGTAAGTGTGACATTTATTAAAGGCACATAACTTCAGGTGATCCTTACATTAATGAGCCCCTGACCTGTTGTTCTGTCTGTTCATCCATCCATCTGCTAAATATGGTCCAGCAATTTCTCAGAAAGTACAGAAGATACTTGTATAGAGCTGGGTATACTCATAAAGAAGAATTTGAAGATTATGCCCTTTTTGCAGCAGAGGTCAAAGGTCTGGCTGCTCTTTCTAAATATAGAACTAAAATGAAAATTGCGATAACTCATAAAGAGCACAAATTTGTATACTTATTAAGTAATTGGATTCTCAAGTGTCACTTGGTCAATTTTTTTCTCTGTTCATTTTTTTCTGCCCGTCTGTCTGTCCACAAAAACTAAAATTGCTAGATAATTACATGTACATATCATTCAACTTTATAATCTGAGTGTTTAATATTTTTTTTACATAAATTTGTACTCTTAAAGGGCCATGTGTGGATAACATAAAACCTTCTGATTTTCACAAGAGATCAAAGGTCATGTCTTTATAACACAAAATATAACAACTTTTGAATTACATAACAACCTCATTAATTATGATACGAAACTTGGTGTGATCAATATATCTGTGTGCCTTTTGTCTGTCAATTCCTTCCACTGTCCACCACTAAATAAAAAGAGTACTGAGTATAATCATACGTCTTTGTAAAATATTAATTGACAAGATGATTATGCATGACCTGTCATTTATGAATATTGTTACAGATCATGATGTGCTCAGTGTATGGGATCTGCAAGGTGTCAGACTGTGAGATTCGCTTCAAAGATATCGTGAAAGAGTACAGCACCATGTCCCATGCCATGTCTGACGTAAGTTCTTGATGACATTGATGGCTGATTTGTGGCCACAATAGGACTGATGCCAACATATTCAGGCAGATTGTATAGGAGATTCTGTCATCTGTCAAAATGGTTTAAATTAATACTCACGGTACATGAAGTGGGTTATCGTCTTGCTGCTTTCAGCAACAATACTGCAGGTTTATAACTAAATTGTATGAAATCAATTGCTTTGTAGTGGATTTATGTTTAGAGGATCAGTTTAATTGTTAACATTGCTTTTGTAAAAACATAATTATTTAGACATTGATCAGGGGTGTTTCTAGCCAATTTGTGAACAGGAAACTGGTCTAATTGGGATTTTTTAAATTGATAAAATGGCAAATTTAAGAATTTTTTAACGACAAATTGGACCTATTTGGGATATTTGTATCAACAAATTTTGAAACATCAGAACAAATCATATACATTATACATGTAGTTATAAACTTTATGAAATTAGATTGAGAAAGAAAAATCATTAGAAACTTATTTCTTAAAAAAAACAAACCTTTTTTTTGGAAATTGGGATTTTTGTTTTACAATTTCGGTTTGGGATTAGGTCTGTTTGCTTTGGGATCGGGTCCATTTTATGGCCATTTTTAAAAAGCAGAAAGACCTCTTTTGAAGGTTATAGTTTCAGTTTGTATGTTTTGCATTCTTACACCTAGGCAGGATATTAGTGTTTATGCATCTTAATAACAGGTTTACATTCTATTTTGTCACATTTTTTTCAGTATGTAAAATTCAGGTTTACAATTATTAATTGTTAAACACCTATTGTTTGATGTGGCCTCCTAATTGCAAGTTAATAGTGTGTCCGAGTATTAACTTGTACATTTTGGATTTTGAAGAAGCCAGTAGTGGGCATCGATACTTACAGTTTTAATCCATACATTGCAGGTTTACAAGATATAATTTTTGGGGGCATTAATGGTTACAGTTCAGCTTATTCATTTCAAGTAATATAAATAATCAAAATTAACAAATATTTCTTACAATATGTAGAAAAAATAGTATCTATGGTAACAGATTTAAAGAGATACAAAAAGCTCATTTTTATTATTGTGTGGAGCACTTTATTCCATTTGTATTTCCTGCAACGATAACTATTTCTACGACACACAAACACAAACTTGGTACACGAACATGTGTTTAATATATTGTTCAGCAAAAAAATAAAAAGAGCATTTTGTATCTTGTTAAATCTATGTTTCCAGACCACATTTAGCATTGAAATTTTGTCTTTTGTTATAAGGAACATTGATTTTTTCGCAGGTTTACAAGCAGGCTCTGTTGGAGAACGGCACCCATGACTCCATTATCAGCTTCTACAACCGAGTGTTCATGCAGTGTATGAAGAACTATATTCTGCAGTTTGCAAAACCAGTGGTACGTTGTGAGATGTGTCCATATACCTCAGTCACATGCTCATTATCACGAAATATTTAAATGCTGTCTTTTTTTGTTAAAAAGAGCTTTAATTGAGAGGAGAATTTTACGGTTATTATAGGGTAAATGTATGTAAATTCTGAGTTAGGGAAGGGGGCCATATTTAATGTTGACCCCATTTTTATTGAAACATTGTATCACATACTGAGGTTGGCATATTTTGTATTCTGTAAATAGAAATTGGTATGCTGATCAGTGGATTATATGATCTTAATTTAATTGCCAGACTGTAGATTCATGTGTTTGTTGTGCAGTTTTATGAAACCAGTGGCAAAGCTTTCATGTAAGTTTTAAATACTATATGTAAATTTTGTAAATTTTAATTTAGCAAGTTGCTTTTGTTCCTTTGAAGTAAAATGGGGCTATCAGTCTTGTTTGCTCTATGCTTATAAAGTAGTATGCCTTTCCAGAGATAGATTTGTACGGTGTAATGTAAATCATGCAAACACCAGAAACGAAAAAATGTGTGGATTGAATTTGAAATGTTCTTTTTTTTTTCATTTTACGAATAACTGTAATTGTAAATTTTCAATTTCAGATGTATATTAGTTTACAAATATTATTAGTTTATTATAGAACAACACAATAATTGACACTTTATGATGAAAGTCAGTGATTGACAAGTAACTGAAAACATGTTAAATGTATGTTATGTTTCTATAGCAACCCAACCTGTCCCCATTGCCAAAGCCAGTAAATTCATCACTGAATTCATCCCCTGTCTATAGGTATGTATGTGATAAAATAGAAAAAGGTTATAAGTGTTTCATTTTAATGTCATAAATACTGACCTGTTATCGTATGCTTATACTTTCCAAGTGGAAATAACTCATCCGGAATTTTAACTGGGAATCCGCCACCTCAATACCGTAATACAGGCCAGGTTAAACATAGTGCAATGCAACCTAGCCAAAAATCGGTAACCAACCCTCGATATTCTTTCCGGATCAACCAGGTGTATACGTGTCTTTTACGGCTCTGAATTAAAATATTGTTTTTCACTTGGTTGATTGGGGTTTTGAATAGATAAATTGTGTTATTTATCTTTTTATTTCTCATTCGGATTAATTTGTGTGGATTTAATGGATTTTGTTTCATTTGTAAATGGTAAGCCATGGTTATCGAACAATGGTTTATTTCTACCATGCTGGGTGTTTTCAGGCGCGAACGACCACGTGCAAAACGTGCTCTTCTAATACATTGCTAGAACGTGCAAAGCATGTTCTTCTAATGTGTTACGAGATCGTGCAAAGCGTGTTCTTCTATTGGCAGATTGTTTATCATTTGCCATTGTGTGCAATAATGATTTTAACGTTCCGTATGACAATCTAATTGATCGTCATTTTATTTTTCATCTGTTTTGAATTAAACTTTTGTTTAATTTATGATCTACGGCAGTATTATTATAATTTTCATTATGGTCAAATAATAATTTTATGTGCCGTATGATAATCTGGTCTGTGACCAGTTTATGGTTGAATATGCTTTGCTCTTGTTTTTCATATATTCGACTACATGATGGTCGCAGAAACAAGAGTGGATAAATACCCGGTGACTTCGCAGATCATGGATGATAGTTGCAGTATCAGTCACCGGGTATCAGGCACGATCGCGACCGTACTATGCTAAGTCTCTTAGACAGTCGGTCAACAAAAGACCATATGGCGACACCCGTCAGCCGGTCTTTGCCCGATGGCATTGGTCAAGGACATCGACCAATGCCGGACCATTTGGCATCCGCCATACGGTCATTATCCGGTGACAACACTGGTCATGATATGACCGGGTCGTCACCGGGGACGTTGATCACGGACCTTTGATCGACGTCTGACCGGCCGGTCCGGTCACCGGTTCGGTCACCGGTCATGTCACCGGTCCGGTCATTGATCACTGGTCCGGTCATTGATCACCGGTCATGTCACCGGTCCGGTCCGGTCACCAGTCATGTCACCGGTCCGGTCATTGATCATTGGTCCGGTCACCGGTCATGTTACCGGTACGGTCCGGTCACCGGTCATGTCACCGGTCCGGTCTCCGGTCCGGTCATTGATCAACGGTCCGGTCACCGGTCATGTCACCGGTCCGGTCATGTCACGGGTCCGGTCATTGATCACCGGTCCGGTCACCGGTCAACAGTCATCAGTTAGGCCTGCCACCGATAACACCAGTCACCGGTCAAGAAGAAGAACTCGGTCTTCATTGAATTATTCTCCAATTCGTCGTCGAATACATCGTCTTCATCAAGGAGTAGACATCGGACACGCTCTTCTTCGTCGAGCAGTTCTCATCGTCGCGGCTCTCGTAAGCGATCACGTCGTCACTCACGGAAACGTTATTCTAGAAAATCTCGGTCTCATCGCAGCCGATCCACATCTCGACAGCGCAGCAGATCCAGATCTCGACATCGCAGGAAACGAGGACGTCGTCAACCTTCACGTAGACATCAGCGGACTTCATTGAGCACAACAGGATAGTTATGGAACATACCTCTCCTTCATTGAGCAGTTCTCGGCGTTGATACGCTTGTAAGCGATCACGTCAATGCTCACGGAGACAATATTGTAGAAGACAATATTTCCAGCGTAGCCGAACAATATTTCGGCATCGAAGTTATATGGATGTCGCCACTTTTCATGTAGGCGTTAATGAACCTACTGGTCATATCGACGTTCTCCATTTTATTCCTTTAGGAATATCATGTCTCCATTCCACGTGTGATGGTTTTTCTTATGGCATCCACACATGTTGCAGTCACCGAGCCGTAGTTGTATACGAACACTAGTTCGTTTAACTTTCAGGCTTCAGGATAAGCTGTTCTTTTCTCCACTACGACTACAAGGACACTTATGCCTATTAATACTGATAATCTACCGTTGTTTTCCGGTTAACATTATCAGATGACTTCGTGGATGGTCATTCTTCTGCACCAGATATTTCCATTCTGACGCAGTTATATTATACCGGTCCTGATCACCGGACATCGGTCACCATTCATCGGTCATATCACTGATCACCGGTCAGAATAAGTGATGTCTCATCGCCATCGGTTAAGATTTTTGGCACGATCTTCTTTTCCGAGCAGTGCTTGACATTGATATCAGACCATATGGATTCCACCATTTTCGGTCTTTAACTGGTAACGTCACCGGGCATATTATGACTGGTCCATTCACCTGGCTACAGTTACCGGTCATTGACCGGTCCGGTTCGGTCACCAGTTACTAATTACCGATATTCCACTGTGTTTTCGGTCAATTTTTAGTATCACGGGTATCGTCTACATTACCTAGTTGTATACCCCTGGCTATGATTGTATTGAATACTATATTTTATGGATTCAACAATCTACATGACTTTTTGTGTTTTTCAATACTGATATTCTACTGGCGACGGTTACCAAATCATGCTATATCTGTTATTTGTACTTCTATCTCAACCGGCTACATGCAGACTACTGGGCTTGCAGATAGATCGGCTGAAGTGGGCTCGGAGACTAGCATTGAGGACGAACATTACTATTTGACCTCTATTAATTTATGTTCGAGACCCGAAGGATGAATTGTTTTAACCGCCTTTACCTGTCGGCTACAGACTTTGCAGTCAGTGTCACGGAACAGTTGGGACACATTAATGACGCTAGCAGGATTAGCAAGACGACATTTGTATCGACTTCTGCTTTTCTATTGCTCCTACGGCAGTGCATATTTTCAAGCTACTGGAATCAACAAGAGTTCTGATACATAGGATTGCCTATCAGATTGACGGCTACAGTCTTGTAGATGGCTTAGGACCTATTGAACTCAGATCTTAGATCCTAGGATCTGGAGGGACCTCATCTTAAAGTTATTCTTCTATTACACTTCTGGCCATAACAGGCCGTCTTCCTATAACTGGTCGTATTCCTTTCGGAATTCGTCCCGGTTAGGAGCCTTGAAGTAAATAGATTAATCAAGTCAGAATTTAAGACTTCCATGCATTCTACCGGCAAGCGTGGACCCCCTTAAGGTAACTCCTAGGGTTTTCACCTTTTTCTGCCATCACACCTCCGATTCCGGAGGTACCACTGTCAATCATATTTCAGTACTTCGCAAATAGATGACTTCACGACCTGTATTATCCAGGATTTTAAAGGCGCCTGTTATTGGTTCAAGAAGAGGCTATATTCTGTAGATAGGTCATAAACTTATAAGTGTTAAACACTGTCCTATTCTACCAATTTTCAAGTGTGTTTGGAGTGGGAAAGTGCGGCTTGCCGTGGTTTCTTTGCCCACCCATCCTTGACAAATGGTTCCGGTCACCGGTCAGTATTTACCGGTCCGGTCACCGGTCCTTCTGCTGAGACGTCTTTTCTTACGTCCGTTCCGCTTTATTTTTAAGTTAATTGTATTAATCTCGGGATTATTCAATGACACAGATTTCCATCTTTTTGTCATTATTTACCACTATTCAGTGGTGTCTAGACTAGAAGATTATCTTGGCAAGAATATAGTTTATTCCACCACAACCTTCCTTACATCTTATACAGATGTGAGCAGAGAAGGTTATGGACGATCACATAGAACAACGTATCTTGATTTTCTCAATTATGTGGTATCCTAATGAATATCACCTGCACATCTACATCTTGAAAAGCGAAAATTGTTTTTAGCTGTTTTTCATTTACAACACATTTTCACAATTCCCTTGTGATGGTTTCAACTATCACACATCGGTCGTGGTTTACTTACAGACACGGAGGTGATCATATTATCACTCCTTGTAACTGGAAATCAGGAACTTATTCGTTCTTTGCAAGAACAACAAATTTTCTCTATCGTCTTACTCATACCAGGTCGTCTCAACGCCCTGTTGGAGGTTTTGTCCTGCAGTTCTTTCTTTCGAATTATTCTTTTCCGTTTGGTTCAAATAATGTAATTGCGCATGCGCGGCAGTGAAGTTGCATGTTGTACATAGTATATCAAAGAATGTTGTTTATCATCAAACGCTAGTAATTAGCGTTATGCGATCGTATATCGCAGTATATACCGGTATGCTGAACAACGTCAATAATGCAGTTCACAGAAATCGATCCAGCAGGGTGTGCGATTGTTATACATTCGTCCATTGACATAAACTGGAATATCTTGCCTTCTTGGTGAGTTTTTGCAATAACTGAGTTTTTGCCATAATTTCATGCAATATACTTGATGAACCATGGGATTATGGTTCTACGACCTTTTAAGTCTCCTGTACAATTATTTTCAGGAAACTTCTTCACAGGTCAAATATCATATCTCGGAGAGATATATTTTTACTGATCCAAACATGTGCCACTACATGTCTGGCCATTAATAACTTTTAGTTATCTCTACAGAAGAACGTTTTTCTGTTAGAGTTTCAATCCTTGTTACTTGTGCAAGGATAATTACATCAGAACTGTATAAGGTTCTATGGAAATTCATTTTTGACTTGGTATTCGAGAGCATAGTTATTACCTTAAACACTCTGCTAGATACATAGAGGTTTTTCTCATCTTTTTCTTGATGATAAGAAATTTGTTCTTTTCTTCATCAAAGGATAAAGATTATGCTTTCGTATACCTTGTTTTGTGTAAGTCATCGCAACTCTGTGCTGTCTTACCTATTTTGGAACTGATCCAAACTATGGAACGTCAACACTATGTTTTTCGTTCCTTTACCTTCTTAATTGGTTTTGACTTGTGTTACATGTTGGGATGCTTAATGAGCTCCCTATGAACCTTTTTCATCAGGCTTATTAACAGTTCCAATATAATTTTAAGACGGTTTTCCTTCTTATTATGGCTTTTACCATACAGAGAAGTGAAATTCATGCTTTTTCTGTTGAATACTACCAATTCCAGTTGGATCTAATGTCGTCTTCACTTTGTTGTGTCAGCCAGGATTCCTTGCTTAATATCAAGTCCTCTATATGGCTTCTACCTTCAAGTTTCCAAGTTTTTCTTAAACTGGTAGTCATGAAGATGAGGATAAACTTCTTTGGGCAATCAGGGCTTTGAAGTTCTATCTCAGCAGTGTTAGTCAGAAGTCCATTCGAGGTTCTCAAAAGACACTCTTCATTTCCCCAAAAAAGGGGGGGGGGGGGGAGATGTGTCTGCGGCTTCTATTTCTCGGGGTTAGACCTCGACTAAGGAAAGTTACTCTTATCCTATCTTAGGATTCATTCCTTTTTAGGATCTGACCGCATGAATTAAGAGCTCTGTCTGTTTTGTGGGCATATATTAATCACACCCCACTTTTTGATGTGCTCTAAGCTGTTTACTGGAGGAATCCGACCACCTTTGTCATCTTTTTATCTTCATTTTCTGAAGTGCCAACAATACAATTTGTATATGTTTGGGCTTGTTGTGGTTTCACTAACGGTAGTGTCTTCTTTACGACATAGACATATTACTCTGTCCGAGAAGTCATAATTAATACCGTTTTAACGAAGATTACTTGATATCATTAGCTGATAACCCTGTTTATGGGTTCTACTGTGTTGGGAAAATATATACGAACCTTTCCACCGCAGCTGCAAAATCAGCATACGATAACAGGTCAGTATTTATGACATTAAAACAATTTTTTTAAATAAAATTCATTTTAATTATTAAATACTTACCTGTTATCGGTTAGTCCCACCTCCCACCCCGCTATTCGATTAATATTTTTGTATATATATTGAAAGAATATTGAGGGTTGGTTACCGATTTATGGCTAGGTTGCATTGCACTATGTTTAACCTGGCCTGTATTACGGTATTACAGTAAAAATTCCGGATGAGTTATTTCCCCTTGGAAAGTATAAGCATACGATAACAGGTAAGTATTTAATAATTAAAATGAATTTTATTTAAAAAATTTGTGTTAATATTAAATGTCATTCGATGTGGCTGTGGCATAGTGGATATGATGTTTGCCAATGGGTTTGATGGCTACTGTAGGAGCTTTCTTTCAATCTCTTCTAAAACACCAAGTACTTGTTCTACATTGAAAATGGACAAGAAGGTGTGTCAATATGCCTTATGCTTTCAAGGCAATACAAATAAATAGGTTTAAACAATATGCCATAATTCTATAAAAACGACAATAATAAGCATGAAAATGACTTTGAATCTTGTGTAGTTAGTATTTTTCAGCATTAAATTGGCAGTCAGTCAATTGTCTTCAGTACAAAGTAACAATAAATGAGAACAAGTCACTCGCAATATAAAAAACATGCCAATTTGTGTTCGTATTGTGACATTTTACAATATTAATCAGCGTCTTATTATTTTGAGATATGTGAAAAACATACTTATATTTCTAAAATTAATTGATATGTTTTATGTACAAAAAAGCCTGTTGTGTGCTCTCTAAGATCTCTTAATATCATTTATAGACATATCTACCACAGTCGCACATTAGAATGAGAAGGGAGCTTACCGTGGGTTATTACCCCGCCATTGGTTATTGCGTTAATAACCAACGGTATGTCGTTCGGATGCTTGTTATCAAACCACTTGGGCTACGCCCTCGTGGTTTAATTCCTATGCATCCGAACTCCATACCGTATATGGTTACCTGTCGATTATTTCTTAAATTAGTTCATTATTTAAAACCGTGTGACTCTCCTATAAAATTATTGACATATGTAACATTCTGATTTGTCTATACTATTACCTATAAAATTACCCATCCACCTTTTTAGTATCCCTGGATGCAAGAATTTCACCCAAATAAGCTTAAACACTGTCCATGCCTTTTATAACATTCTGAATTGTGTGCTTTTATTACTTCTCCACCTTTTCATTATCCCTGGTTGAATGTTCTACTATAATAACCCACCCATCCACCATTCCATTATCCCTATTTGAATGTTCTATAATAGTTACCCGGGACACAACAATTTCTACATTTCCCGGCTGAAGGAAGGCACTTTCAGCTTTTATGGAGATTTTTATGCCCCGAAGGAGGGCATATAGTGATCGTACCGCACTTCTGTCCGTCCGTCTGTATGTTGTCCGTCTTTCCGTCACACTTTGCGTTTAGGTTTCTGCGTTTAGGTTTCGAAAAATGCTTAGGACTTCTTTGTCCCTTCAGATATTGAAGAAAGCAACTTGATATTTGGCATGCATGTGTATCTCATGGAGCTGCACATTTTAAGTGGTAAAAAGTCAAGGTCAAGGTCATCCTTTAAGGTCAACGGTCAAATATATGTATTCAAAGCGGGGCAGAAGGGGGCATTGTGTTTCTGACAAACACATCTCTTGTTTTGCTCAAAGATGTTCTCTTCCTTACAAAAATCCAGTGTTTGCGGAAAGTGTTGCAGACTTCATGGGCTTATCTTGGATAAAACTAGTTGCCCATGTATTAAGCCTAGTTTTCCCTTAGAAAGGCTCTTACTATATCCCATCCACCATTACAGTATCCCTGGACGCAAGAATTTCTACATTTCACCGCTGAAGGAGTCGCCTTTCAAGCCCCCAAGTTCTCCGAGCAACATGACACCAAGATCTCGAAAACTCTACAGCTTTGGTGAACTGCTTGGCGTGAGTATTGTGATGCATGTGCAGGGATATTTTTTCATATTAATGACAGCCTCTAACAGGCTTTTGCCCGATTGCAAAAAGTGAAAAAAGGTTGTTTCCCAAGGGCACAAAGTAACAATTTACCCAAAAATGTAACCAAAACTTCTCCCAAAATATGGCAAACATTTCTGCTAGCAGAGTACTTTAATTGGGACACTTTTGATGGGTTGTGACAAGTTTCTGCAAAAACCAAATCATGAAACAAAAATAATTAGTTTTATATTTTTAATATTTGGCTCAGTGATGAGCTTTTATCGATTTAAAAAAAAACAACTGCTTTTAACATACAATGTATTTTAAAAAGTCCTTTAATATATTCTGCACTACTGCTATAAAGTGCCTAATCCTGGACACTTTTCTACAGAATTCGATTAAAAAATAACAAATCAAAATAAACATAAACCACATTATAAGTAATCTGTTTTGCTATTCCTTGACTTATATACTATGTGATGTTTCATTGAAAAGTTTCCCACTAATGATTGATTTTTCGCTGATTCATATTTAATTTCAATCTTCTATGAATCGTCAAAGTCAACAACACAAACATAAGTAGCTTTAAGAAAACACAGTTTTGAATGACATACTTTAGTCTTTGAATTTCACATTTAGTCTTTGAATGTCACACTTAAGTTGATTAATTTCACACTGACCTCTCTGAATGTCACACTACCTCTTTGAATGTCAAATTTAAGTCTTTGAAGTCACACTTTAGTCTTTGAAGTTACACTTAAGTCTTTAAATGTCAAACTTAAGTCTTTGAGTGTCATACTAAAATCTTTGAGTGCCATTTTGTCTTTGAAGTCACACTTAAGTCTTTGAATGTCAAACTTAAGACTTTGAATGTCACACTTAAGTGTTTGAATTTCTGTTTTGAATGTCACAGTCAAGCATTTGAATGTCACAATTAAGTCTTGGAAGTCACACTTAAGTCATTGAAGTCGCATGTAAGTCTTTGAATGTCAAACTTAAGTCTTTGAATGTCACACTCAAGTGTTTGAATGTCTGTTTTGAATGTCACACTCAAGCATTTGAACGTTTTGTTTTAGTCTTTGAATGTCAAACTTAAGTCTTTGAATATCACATTTGTCCTTTGAATGTCACACTTTAATCTTTGAAAGCCTTACTGTTTTAATTTCACACATAAATACTTTAATCTCACACTTAATTCTTTGAATGTTACACTTAAGTATTTGAACATCACACTCAAGTCTTTGAATGTCACACTTTCTACTTTGTATTTCACATATTTCCACTAAGTACTTTGACTATCACACTTTTCCAGTCCGCAGAGAAGCTGAAGAGTATCAATGAGTCAATGGCTGCGTTCAAGTCGAGAGGCAACCTGCCATACGTAACAACGGTGAGGAGAACATCATCCAAGAGGCTCAGCTTTGATGAGATGCCCAGGTCAGTGATGCTCAATTTCCACATCTATGTTTGTTGTATTGTTTTTTTTTAGCTCATCTGAGCACAACGTGCTCATGGTGAGCTTTTGGGATCGCCTTTTGTCTGTCGTCCGTTGTGCGTGCGTCGTTCGTCGTCAACATGTTGCCTTGTGAACACTGTAGAGGCCACATGTCTTGTCCGATCTTCATGAAACTTGGTCAGAACATTTGTCCCAATGATAACTCGACTGAGTTCGAAACTGGGTCATGCTGGGTCAAAAACTAGGTCACTAGGTCAAAAAAAAAGAAAAACCTTGTGAACACTGTAGAAGTCACATTTGATTCCCAATCTTTATGTTACTTTGTCAAAATGTTTGTCTAAGTGATATGTTGATTGAGTTCAAAAATGGTTCGGTTAAGTTGAAAAACATGGCCGCCAGGGGGCGGGGCAGTATTCCTTATATGGCTATAGAGAAACCTTGTGAACATTCTAGGAGTCACAACTTTTGCCCAATCATCATGAAACTTGGTGAAAACATTGGTTTCACTGATATCTTGGTTGAGTTCGCAAATGGTCCAGATCGGTGAAAAAACATGGCCGCCAGGGGGCTGGTCAGTTTTCTCTATATGTATATTGTGAAAACATGTGAACACTCTAGAAGTCACATTTTTGTTCCAATCTTCATGAAATTTGGTCAGAACATTTGTTTCCTGGATCCGACGGTTGAGTTTTAATATGGTTCGGATCGGTAAAAAAACATGGCCGCCATGGGGGGGGGCCTTTTTCCTTATATTTATATAGTAAAGAAGCTTGTGAACACTCTAGAAGTCACATTTTTTGCCTAATCATCATGAAATTTGGTCAAAACATTGGTTATGTGGATATCTCGGAAGAGTTTGAAAATAGTCGTGAACATTTGAAAAACATTGTAGCCAGGGGGTGGGGCAGTTTTCTCTATAAGTATATAGTGAAAACATGTGAACACTCTTGAAGTCACATTTTTGGTCAAATCTGCATGAAATTTGGTCAAAACATTTGTTTCCTGGATACGACGGTTGAGTTTGAAAATGGTTTGGATGGGTAAAAAATCATGGCCGCCAGGGGAGGTCATTTTCCTTATATTTATATAGTAAAAAAAAGCTTGTGAACACTCTAGAAGTCACATATTTTGCCTAATCATCTTGAAATGTTCTCTAAACATCAATTTTATAGTTATCTCGGACTAGTTTCAAAATGGTCATAATTAGTGAAAAAACATGGCTGCCAGGGGGTGGGGCAGTTTTTTCTATATGTACATAGTGAAAACATGTGAACAGTTTAGAAGACACATTTTTCGCCCAGTCTTTATGGTCAGAACATTTGTTTCCTGGATATGATGGTTTTGTTCGAAAATGGTCCGGATCCGTAAAAAACGTGGCCGCCAAGGGGTGGGATCATTTTCCTTATATTTACATACTAAAAAAAGCTTTTGAACACTCTAGAAGTCACATTTTTTGCCTTATCATCATAAAATTTGGTTAAAACATTGGTTTTGTGGATATCTCGGACGAATTCGAAAATGGTTGTGATCATTTGAAAAACATGGCTGCTAGAGGGTGGGGCAGTTTTCTCTTTATGTATATAGTGAAAACATGTGAACAGTCTAGAAGACACATTTTTTGCCCAATCTGCATGAAATTTGGTCAGAAAATTTGTGTCCTGGATACGACGCTTGAGATCGAAAATGGTTCTGATTTAAAAAAAACATAGCAGCACATATTTATATTTATATAGTAAAAAAAGCTTGTGAACATTCTAGAAGTCACATTTTTTGTCCAATCATCATGAAACTTGGTCAACACATTGGTTTTATGGATATCTTGTTATGATATCTAGGCTGAGTTCCTTTTTGGTTACAGTCTGTTGAAAAACATGGTTATAAACTTATAAATGGCTTTATAGTGTAACCTTGTTTACACTCTACTAAGAAATTACCAATGTACACGTTCAATGAAATTTAAGCATATTATGATATTCATGATCTCCATGCAGTTATCTGAATATTAATTCTGCCGATAAAATATACAGTTTAATTGCCAAATTTTTTTATGTCCCCCACCCACTATATTGGGGGACATATTGTTTTTGCCCTGTCTGTTGGTTGGTTGGTTGGTCTGTTGGTTTGCGCCAACTTTAACATTTTGCATGCTATATTGAAGATAGCAACTTCATATTTGGCATGCATGTGTATTTCATGGAGCTGCACATTTTGAGTGGTAAAAGGTGAAGGTCAAGGTCATCCTTCAAGGTTAAAGGTCAAAAAAACTAAATAAAAGCGGCGCAGAAGGGGACATAGCGTTTCTGACAAACACATTTCTTGTTGTATTTATTTTTGTTCCTTTCTGAAGAGGATTATTATGATTATCCCCACGCTTTTTGAAAAAAAGGTGGGGATATTGTGGTTATCTCCGCCGTCCGTCCGTCCGTCCGTCTGTCTGTCTGTCCGTCCGTCCTGGCCGCTATCTCCTCCTACACTAAAAGCACTAGAACCTTGAAACTTACACACATGGTAGCTATGAGCATATGTGCGACCCTGCACTATTTGGAATTTTGATCTGACCCCTGGGTCAAAAGTTATAGCGGTTGGGGTGGGGCCGCGTCAGAAATTATCACTCATTTTTTTAGGTTATTTTACATTTACTTCTGTATTTCTACACCGATTCACTTCAAATTGATACTGGACCTCTCTTATGACAATACGGTCAATCTCAACCATGCATGGCCCCATTCCCAACCCTGGGGCGCCCCGCCCACATAGGCCACACCCACCAAAAATTTCCATTTACTATAATTTTTTCATTTCTACACGGATTCACTTCAAATTGATACTGAACTTTTGTTATGACATTAGGGTCAATCTCAACTATGCATGGCCCCAATCCCAACCCTGGGGCGCCCGCCCACATAGGCCACACCCACCAAAAAATTCCATTTACTATAATTTTTTCATTTCTACACGGATTCACTTCAAATTGATACTGAACTTCTCTTATGACATTAGGGTCAATCTCAACTATGCATGGCCCCATAACCAACCCTGGGGCCCCGCCCACATAGACCACACCCACCCAAAATTGCCTTTACTATAATTTCTTCATTTCTACACCGATTCACTTCAAATTGATATTGAACTTCTCTTATGACAAAACAGTCAATCTCAACTATGCATGGCCCCATTACCAACCCTGGGGCGCCCCGCCCACATAGACCACACCCACCCAAAATTGCCTTTTACTATAATTTCTTCATTTCTACACTGATTCACTTCAAATTGATACTGAACCTCTCTTATGACAATACGGTCAATCTCAACTATGCATGGCCCCATTACCAACCCTGGGGCCCCGCCCACATAGACCACACCCGCCCAAAATTGCCTTTTACTATAATTTCTTCATTTCTACACCGATTCACTTCAAATTGATACTGAACTTCTCTTATGACAATACGGTCAATCTCAACTATGCATGGCACAATTACCAACCCTGGGGCGCCCTGCCCACATATGTCACACCCACCCAAAATTGCCTTTTACTATAACTTCTTCATTTCTACACCAATTCACTTCTAATTGATGATGAACTTCTCTTATGACAATACGGTCAATCTCAGCTATGCATGGCCCCATTACCAACCCTGGGGCACACCTAGGTCAAACATTCGGCGTGGGGATACGCGTCGGCCTCTGCCGCGCCATTTCTAGTAATGATTGGTTGGGGATGAAGTGCAACAAACATATTTATGCCATCTGAAAACCTTTTATGAAATATTCTCCAAATATTAAATAGTAATATTGATTTCACAGGAAATTAATTAGGGGAGAAACAACTGTACATGACTTGAATTGTGTTTGACCTCCAATCATGATTGCTTGGCTTGTCAGGAATGCACTCTTATTACTCCAATGATCCCATTCATCCAACTGCTTATCAGCAACTAATTAATTCTCTATTGACTGCTTGAATTGTTCTGGTACAGTAGTATTCATTGATGACTTTGGAATGGTAATGTGATGTAACAGGCTTGCTGCTTAAATGCCCTTAGTCCCTAGAAATAGGCCTCAGCTGGGAATTCACATCAAAGACCTTCAGACTGATAAAAGTGGAACACAAATTGTTATAGCACACAGTTTATGGATGAGGTCGGAAGTTTTGTGTGATTATCAAAGATTTGTGTTTTAAATAGGGTTGATTGTTGTTTTAATTGGAAATATCATTGCAATGTGAGTCTGAAAATAGTTCCAGTTTATTTAAAAGCAAGGCCCTGAGGTGGGTGGCAGATTTATTTTTATTGTTATAGTGAAATATTGTGAACTCTATATGTCACATTTTAGTTCAATCTAAATGAAACATGCTGAGAACATATGTTCCTATAATATAATGATTTACTTTGAAAATGGCTCCGGTGCTCTGAAGAGCATGGTTTCCAGGGGCGAGCAAATTTCTTCTTGTGAACCTTATAATAATATTTAAGTTTCATGAAGTACTTTTATTATTTTGAACTCCACCTTTCCAAAATAGTTTAGTTCCTTCGGGTCTCAGGTGAGCGCCTTAGGGCCAATGGCCCTCTTGTTTCATATTTTTCTTACATACTTATTTAGACAGATATGTTGTGTTTTTTGTATCATTTCTTTGGTGCTTTTACTATATGTGTGTAATTATGTTGTCTTTTGATAAATAAATAAATAAATACATAAATAAATAAATAAGTATATTTACAGATGGGTTCACTCACTTTTTGTATTATATATAAAACAAGGGACAAAATTGTCACAAAACCAGGTTTTCATTGTGAAAAAAAAATCTGATAAAGGGAGAAAACTCAAACTGAACTTTTGAAATGACCAAAAAAAATTAACCCCCTTTGTAAGTTTTTTTTTTTTTTTTAAATCTATTTTTAGTCGTGGCGACCTTGACATTGGAGATATTGACGTGATTCTTTCGTGGGACACACCGTCCCATGATGGTGAACAAATGTGCCAAATGATTTTAAAATCTCACAATGAATGACATAGTTATGGCCAGGACAAGCTCATTTATGGCCATTTTTGACCTTTGAACTCAAAGTGTGACCTTGACCTTGGAGATATCGACGTAATTATTTCGCGCGACACACCGTCCAATGATGGTGAACAAATGTGCCAAATGATTTTAAAATCTGACGATGAATGACATAGTTATGGCTCGGACAAGCTCATTTATGGCCATTTTTGACCTTTGAACTCAAAGTGTGACCTTGACCTTGGAGATATCGACGTAATTATTTCGCGCGACACACCGTCCAATGATGGTAAACAAATGTGCCAAATGATTTTAAAATCTGACAATGAACGACATAGTTATGGCCCGGACAAGCTTATTCCGCCAGCCCGCCAGCCAGCCCGCCAGCCAGCCCGCCCGCATTCGCCAATCTAATAACCAGTTTTTTCCTTCGGAAAACCTGGTTAAAAATTGAATAAGCCCATCTGAAACACTCCTTTGCAGTATTTGATGTGCTCAAGTTTACAACCGCTTGTATGTGTCTGTTGGAATGGAAAGTTATGCAGCTCTTCGCTGGCATGCCATTTGTTGTACTTCTTGCAGCTCTGAAGAAATGTGAAGAAAAGGGGGCATATAGTGATCGGACTGTCTGTCTGTCTGTCCGTCTTTCCGTCACACTTTGCGTTTAGGTTTCGAAAAATGCTCATAACTTCTATATCCCTTGAGATATAACGTTCATATTTGGTATGCATGTGTATATGGACAAGGCCTTTCTGTACGCACAAAAAAATGTACCCCTGTGACCTTGAACTTATGGTCCACGTTAAGGTTTCAAAATCTGCGTTTAGGTTTCGAAAAATGCTCATAACTTCTATGTCCCTTGAGATATAGCCTTCATGTTGGTATTCATGTGTTTATGGACAAGGCCTTTCCATATGCACAAGAATTTTTACCCCTGTGACCTTGATCTTGAGCTTAGGGTCCACGTTTAGGTTTCGAAATCTGCATTTAGGTTTCGAAATGCTCATAACTTCTATGTCCCTAGAGATATAACCTTCGTATTTTGTATGCATGTGTATATGGACAAGGCCTTTCCATATGCACAAAAAATTTTACCCCTGTGACCTTGACCTTGAACTTAGGGTCCGCGTTAAGGTTTTGAAATCTGCTTTTAGGTTTCAAAAAATGCTCATAACTTCTATGTCCCTTGAGATATAACCTTCATATTTGGTATGCATGTGTATATGGACAAGGCCTTTCCATACGCACACAAATTTCTACCCCTGTGACCTTGACCTTGAACTTAGGGTCCGCATTTAGGTTTCGAAATCTGCGTTTAGGTTTCGAAAAATGCTCGTAACTTCCATGTCCCTTGAGGAATAACCTTCATATTTGGTGTGCATGTGTATATGGACAAGGCCTTTCCATACGCACAAGATTTTTTACCCCTTTGACCTTGACCCTTAAGTTAGGGTCCGTGTTTAGGTTTCCAAATCTGTGTTTAGGTTCTGAAAAATGCTCATAACTTCTAGGTCCCTTGAGATATAACCTTCATATTTGGTATGCATGTGTATATGGACAAGGCCTTTCCATACGCACACAAATTTTGACCCCTGTGACCTTGACCTTGAACATAGGGTCCGTGTTTTGGTTTCGAAATCTGCGTTTAGGTTTCGAAAAAAGCTCATAACTTCTATCAAGCGTTTATATGGGGGCTTTTGTCATCCTATGGTGACAGCTCTTGTTTTAATTATTGCACTTACATCAAGAATGGTGATTTCATCATTGGCTATACAAATCAGCTTTTACATCATGAATAGTGATTTCATTATTGAACTCTCTCTTGTTCAAGCTCTAACATCATGAATGTATAAATACACCATCCGTGGCAATGACGCCTTTTACTAGGCACCTGTTCTATTTATAGCTTGATATTGTGGTGGCTTCTCTGACCAGGCACTTGTTCAATTTATAGCTCTGACATCATCAATGGAAATGACATCACTGAGCAGGATGTGGTTGTGAAGAAGAAAAGAGTGACTCCCCCTGCAGTTGTTTCTCTATCAGCACCTGGGCAAAGGAATGGGTGAGTTTTCACATGTAGCTAGCAATTTTGTGGCCGTCTTTTTATGTCCCCCACTATAGTAGTGGGGGACATATTGTTTTTGCCCTGTCTGTTGGTCTGTTCGTCTGTTGGTTTGTTTGCACCAACTTTAACATTTTGCAATAACTTTTGCTATATTGAAGATAGCAACTTCATATTTGGCATGCATGTGTATCTCATGAAAGCTGCACATTTTGAGTGGTGAAAGGTCAAGGTCATCCTTCAAGGTCAGAGGTCAAATATATGTGGCCAAAATCGCTCATTTTATGAATACTTTTGCAATATTGAAGATAGCAACTTGATATTTGGCATGCATGTGTATCTGATAGAGCTGCACATTTTGAGTGGTAAAAGGTCAAGGTCATCCTTCAAGGTCAGAGGTCAAATATATGTGACCCAAATCGCTTATTTTATAAATACTTTTGCAATATTAAAGATAGCAACTTGATATTTGGCATGCCTGTGCATCTCATGGAGCTGCACATTTTGAGTGGTGAAAGGTCAAGGTCATCCTTTAAGGTCAGAGGTCAAATATATGTGGCCCAAATTGCTTATTTTATGAATACTTTTGCAATATTGAAGATAGCAACTTGATATTTGGCATGCATGTGTATCTCATGGAGCTGCACATTTTGAGTGGTGAAAGGTCAAGGTCATCCTTCACAAGGTCAAGGTCATCCTTCAAGGTCAAACGTCATATAGGGGGACATTGTGTTTCACAAACACATCTTGTTAATATTAGTTATTTATCAACTTTTTGTGTTTGCTTCTATTCTATGAGTCTTGTAGATAATTATATTTAAACTGATAAGGCAATTTATGGGCATTTACAACAATGGCTGAATAACATTATTTTTTTATAAAAGCCATTATTACAACTCTGGTGAAATCATAATTGAAGGTCAGCAATAGGAAAAATGAATCTACTACCCCATAGCAACCTGCTTGCCCATGGATATTGTTATGGTGTTGTCCGTCCTTCCATCTTTCCGTCTGTCTGTCCAGAGCCTTATCTTGAAAGTGCTTTGGCGGATTTCATTGAAACTTGGTATGAGTATATATAGGGATAAAAGGATGATGCACGCCAAATGGCATTGTACACCATCTGTTAATAACGGAGTTATGGCCCTTTGTATCTTGAGAAAATGCTTTTTTGAGTGTCAAATATAACACTTTTTGTCCAGAAGCTTATCGGCGGGGGATATCAATTCAATTAATTTGCTTGTTTTATTTAAGTTTGTATGGTAAATAAAAAAAATCAGTTGTATTTTTTGATGAGTTATGTTAGGATGCTTCCATATTGTATAAGATATGTCTCAGGGTGCGAAAGAATTGTATTCAACAATTTTATAAGTCACCCTTGATAATCACGAGGTTCATGATTTTGAAAATTTTAATTGACCATAACCATGTTAAGTGACGATGTTTAATGACTATGACCTAAATAAATAATTATGACCATGTTAAGTGACAAAGACAATGTTAACTGACATGGACCCTTAAATGACTATGACCATGTTTAATGAATTTAATCATGAAGTGAATCTGATATTTTAGGGACTATCAACATTCATTGCCTTTAAACATGTAAGATGACTATGACCAAGGATTTTTAACAATCAAAAGAAATATTCAATAATCCAAATATAGCATGCCTTTCTTCTACTATCATACATGTATTTGTTTGGGTCTTGTTTCAGAGATACTGACAAGGAGAGTAATAGCAAGTAATTATCTTCCCCTGCTGTGTGTAACGGAGAGAATTCGAAATCGCAGCTGATAGACAGATAGTCTTCTTTTTCTTCTGTACTTCTGATGTTGGCAATGTCTTGAATATATACTTTTGATGTTGGCAATGTCTTGAATATATCATTTATGTTCATAAAAGTTGTATTTTAAATGTAATATTCTATGTTTTTAAGATGATTAATTTTGTTCTCGGACTCTTATTATTTTACCAGTTTACATTTTGTCATAGAATTTCTTAGCTGGTTGCTTTATTTTACAGTATGATTTGAAATAAGGTGTGTTTAAATTTATGAGGGATTAACTTAAATGAATTTGTCAACTAAAAATAGTTCTCTTTATTGACTGTCAAGTGTTTTCTTTAAGTATATTTTGAAGTACTGGTGAGCGTTTGCTTGTGAAATGCAGTTATTTATTATAAAGTCATAGCTATATGTTGAGATGACTATATTTAATAAATGTTCACATACAATGATTGATGTTTTTGAACGACTGATTAATGATCAGTTTTGTGCAGAAAGGTGTTAATTTCTTTGCAATTTACTTCTTAAGATGTGATTCAGTTGCATGTTTTGTAGCATTTCTTGATGTTGGCTTTGTATTTTACATAATCAATTTGCTTAGGAGCCTTAGTTTTGATTACATTTTAAAAATGTACCCTTTGAATTGTGTTTTCTCCTTTTATTTTGAACATAAACAATATTTTATGGAAAGTCAATTTATTCACTATTATTAATGTTTGAATTAGAGAAATCCTGTTAACATTTTAATCATGTCTGTGTGATATACAATATTTGATATGTTCTCAAAATTAACATACCAACAACCATGAATATTGGTTTAAAATGAGATGATTTAAATGTGCATACATTTGTTCTGGAATTGTAACATATTCAATTTTATTGGTAGGATTTATTGAAGTAATCTTACCTGTTGGGTTTTCATGGAGACATTTTTTTGTTCAATTTACTGATATATGAAATTGATTTGCTAAGACAGTATTTGAATGTTCAGTGTTGATGATTTTAAGCTCATCTATTTAAAAAAAAAAAATTATGAGTTATTGTCATCACCTTGGCGTCGGCGTCTGCATCGGCGTCCGGTTAAGTTTTGCGTTTAGGTCCTTTTTTTGCAGAAAGTATCAATGCTATTGCATTCAAACTTGGTACACTTAATTACTATCATGAGGGGACTGGGCAGGCAAAGTTAGATAACTCTGGCGTGCACTTTGACAGAATTATGTGCCCTTTTTATACTTAGAAAATTGAAAATTTTGGTTAAGTTTTGTGTTTAGGTCCATTTTATTCCTTAAGTATCAAAGCTATTGCTTTCATACTTGCAACACTTACTAACTATCATAAGGGGACTGTGCAGGCAAAGTTATGTGACTCTGGCTGGCATTTTGACAGAATTATGTGCCCTTTTTATACTTAGAAAATTGAAAATTTGGTTAAGTTTTGTGTTTAGGTCCACTTTATTCCTACAGTATCAAAGCTTTTGCTTTCATACTTGCAACACTTATTAACTATCATAAGGGGACTGTGCAGGCAAAGTTATGTAACTCTGACTGGCATTTGGACGGAATTATGGGCCCTTTATACTTAGAAAATTGAAAATTTGGTTAAGTTTTGTGTTTTGGTCCACTTTACCCCTAAAGTATCATAGAAATTGCTTTCATACTTGGAACACTCGCAAACTATCATAAGGGGACAGTAAAAGGACAAGTTGCAAAACTCTGGTTGTCATTTTTACGGAATTAAGGCCCTTTGTTTGACTTAGTAACTTTGAATATATGGTTAAATTTTGTGTTTTGATCCACTTTACTTCTTATGTATTAAGGCTATTGCTTTCAAACTTCAAATACTTTCATGCTAACATGAGGTTACTGTACCTGGAAAGTTGAATTTTACCTTGACCTTTGAATGAACTTGACTCTCAAGGTAAAATTATTAAATTTTGCTAAAATTGCCATAACTTCTTTATTTATGATTAGATTTGATTGATACTTTGACAAAACTACTCTTACCTGACATACCACAATAGACTCCACCCAAACCATCCCCTGTGCCCTCCCCCCTAATTTTTTTTTAAGATCATCTCACAAATGACCACCACACCCTCACACTATACCCCCCCCCCACCCCCCCACCCCCCCAATTTTTTTTATTTTGAAACGGTTAAAAAACACAAATATTTATTTTTATTATTTTATTTTTGAAATACCGTTGCAACCAAGAATCCCCTCCCCCCCTAATTTTTTTTAAGATCATCTCACAAATGACCACCACACCCTCACACTATACCCCCCACCCCCCACCCCAAAATTTTTTTTTTTTTTTTTTTTTCCCCACATTTTTGGAAGATAATGATATAAATGTCCACATCCCCACACTATACACCCCTCTTCACTCCACCCCTCCCTCCTTTGTGATTGAAATTGAAAGTTCCTTCACCTTTAAAAAGAAAATAGATGAGCGGTCTGCACCCGCAAGGCGGTGCTCTTGTTTATAGTATAAAACGTCTTTATTATTGTGTTTTATTACGCGATTTTAATTGATTTCTTTATGATGTATTGTATAGACTTTATTATTTATGTTGAATATAACACTCATTAAGTTGCTAAAACAAGTCAATAAAAAAAGTTTATGGCCAATATTGTAATTGTTGTGTTCGCCTTTTGTTATTGGTTTGCATCTCTCCTTTGGTTGATTGACTATTCTTCCATGTATATTCCTGCAAATAGCCGTGAAAGTTATGTTACTTTGGAGGAAAACGTTTTTTATCTAAAAAGGTGAAAGATCAAGGGGGTTATGAAGTTACACTTATAGGTTCAAATGGTTAGTTCGTCGAACATTTTGTTACTACGAAACATATCAAAATCCGTGTGACCTGCAAATTGATTTGATGGTTACTTTGGAGATGAAATTGCTTATTGATTTAGAAGCCAACAGTTGAAAGATCAAGGTCTGATAGGGAATAATATAGGTACAAACACTACATCTCTGGCTGCAGGCATTGGAAGCCAGTAAGCCTCAATGATGCTATCAGGGACGCTGTGTAGCTTGAAGCCTTTAATCTAGCAGAAAAGAGTCGAACGAAAATGTTACTGCTGTATCAACATATTTGATACATCAACAAAGTAGATTGATGATTAGCTTCAAAATATGTTCGGAAAACCGTGGAATTCTTCAAATCTAGATGTGGAGCAGTGTCAAGTTACATTTAGCGACGGTGATATACCCGCAGTTCAATATTTTACACGAGGAGGCAGTGCCCTGATAGTCGACGTTTGCCTCCTAATGAAGAAAAGACAACGTAAGGCAGCCGCCGAGTGTCTCTGACGCAAATATCATGTTGTGGGAAAGGCCATAATTTATTCATTCAAAGGTTGCTGGAGTTGCGGTGTTTGATAGTTTCATGCAAACGATTGTTGTTAGTTTAAAAGTCATTCGAATAGTCGCCTGTGACACTAGATATTCTATTAATTTAACCAATTTCAAACTGATGTATCAGAAGAACACATGTTCTAACTAATTTTCATGTAGATTGGTATATAAATGTGACTTCGAGAGTGTTAACACGGTTTCACTACAGCAATATAAGGAAAACAGACCCGCCCTCTGGCAGACATGTTTTTCAAAGGACCAGAACCATTTTCGAACACAGCTGAGATATGAATGGGACAAATATTCTGACCAAGTTTCATGAAGATTGGACAATAAATGTGGCCTCTAAAATGTTAACAAAGTAAATGTTGACAAGATTTTACTGTCGCCATATAATGAAAACTGCCCCGCCCCGTGGAGGCCATGTTTTTTTAAAGGACCGGAACCATTTTTGAACTCAGCTGAGCTATCAAAAGAACAAATGTTGTGACCAAGTTACATGAGGATTGGACAATACATGTTACTTATAGAGTGTTAACAGGGTTTTACTATAGACATACAAGGAAAACTGACCCGCACCCTGGCGGCCATGTTTTTCAACTAACCAAAACCATTTTCCAACTCGGCTGGGACAACATTGAGAACAAATGTTCTGACCAATTTTCATGAGGATCGGACAACGGACAATACATGTGACTTTTAGAGTGTTAGCAAGCTTTTTCTTTAATTTGACCCAGTGACCTAGCTTTTGATCTCACGTGATCCAGTTTTGAACTCGAACAAGATATCATTAGGGCAAAACTTTGCACCAAGTTTCATGAAGATCAGACAATAAATGTGGCCTCTAGAGTGTTCACAAGCCAAAATGTTGATGACGCACGACGGACAAAAGGTGATCCCAAAATCTCCGGTGAGCTTAAAACCCGGCATTTATTTGATAACAGTTTATCATTCATCAAAACATTTGCCCCGTTTTTTTTTTAAATATTGCTCTTGTAATTAAAAGGTTCATGTCGATATTGGTTTCAGTTTTTAAGACGAGCACATAACACAAGAGGGAGGTTCAACCAGTAGTCAGCCCATCCGAATTGTGACTTATGTCCAACTTGACCAAACGCAGGGGCCAGTCAAGTCAGGCTGGTACCCAGCGGTAGAATCTGTTTTTTTATTATGGTGATATTGATAATACAATTTTTATTCCGTGTGTATGTTTTATAAAGGCTTTAGAAAGACGACATATATATGTCTTACCAAGAAGTGGGTGCATAAGCTAGAGTGAAAAGATATCAAATTAGTTTAAATGTGATTTAATTATTTCGTCACATTTTAAATCATTTCATGTATTATTTTCTGTTAAATACGGGCCCTTCAAATAAAGTCGAAATGCGATATCACGAATCGCGATACAACAAACTTATTGGGTGAAACGAATGGGGAAGCCGGTCCCGTCCAATTAAACTGTGTATATTTAATTAAAAAAAATATAAATATTTATGCCCCCCTTCGAAGAAGAGGGGGCATATTGCTTTGCACATGTTGGTCGGTCGGTCTGTCGGTAGGTTCGTCCACCAGGTGGTTTCCGGATGATAACTCGAGAACTCTTGGGCCTAGGATCATGAAACTTCATAGGTACATTGATCATGACTCGCAGATGACTCCTATTGATTTTGAGGTCAAAGGTCAAGGTCACGGTGACCCGAAATAGTAAAATGGTTTCCGGATGATTACTCAAGAACGCTTAGGCCTAAGATCATGAAACTTGATAGGTAGATTGATCATGACTCGCAGATGACCCCAATAGATTTTTAGGTCACTAGGTCAAAGGTCAAGGTCACAGTGACCCGAAATAGTAAAATGGTTTCCGGATGATAACTCAAGAACGCTTAGGCCTAGGATCATGAAACTTGGTAGGTAGATTGATCATGACTCGCAGATGACCCCTATTGATTTTCAGGTCACTAGGTCAAGGGTCAAGGTTACTATGACCCGAAATAGTAAAATGGTTTCCGGATGATAACTCAAGAACGCTAATGGCTACGATCATGAAACTTCATAGGTACATTGATCATGACTTGCAGATGACCCCTATTGATTTTCAGGTCACTAGGTCAAAAGTCAAGGTCACAATGACCCGAAATAGTAAAATGGTTTCCGGATGATAACTCAAGAACGCTTAGGCCTAGGATCATGAAACTTGATAGGTAGATTGATCATGACTCGCAGATGACCCTTATTGATTTTCATATCACTAGGTCAAAGGTCAAGGTCACAGTGACCCGAACATAATTGTACATTGATCATGACTGGCAGATGACCCCTATTGATTTTCAGGTCACTAGGTCAAAGGTCAAGGTCACAGTGACAACAAACATATTCACACAATGGCTGCCACTACAACGGAGAGCTCATAAGGGGGGCATGCATGTTTTGTAAACAGCCCTTGTTTGAATGAAATTGCGATCGGGTGAAAGATGCGAGATTTACTTATGTATTATTTGGTCTCTTCGTTAAATAACCAAATAGAATATGTTGCGATATTACGAACGTGTTAGGAACCGTGACGTTTTTCATCGATTCAAGAAGATATTCACGACTTACTTAAGTCGGCAAAAATTTGATAGTCATAGCTGAGTGTCAATGGAGTGGTAAACAAACAATACAATTAATGATTCCCTGTGCTCTGTTATTATAATAAGCTTTTAAGACACGAATATTGCCATATCAAGTATATAAAGTGTTTATTGAATCCCGCTTTTATTGAGTTGTTTTTTATCCAAATTTAAATTAAAAAAGCATGTATATCCTGCATAACGACTAGAAAACAAGTTAAATCAATTAGATTTGCAGTTGTATTGTTGCGTTTTGTTCTTGAAAAACACTCAGTTCTACATAAAGTGCATCGTCGACATCCAACATCTTTCCACATATACGTCGTAATCGACAACATCACCAACATTAACTTGATCACTGTCTTCTTCTTCTACGTTTTATCCTCCTTCGTATCATCAACACTCATGATTATCGTCATCATCATCGTCAACGGGTCATGCAAAAGGTACGGAAAGGTACGGTAGGGACATCGTGGTTACACATTAAAATCTAGAGGGCGACAATGCGATAGTGCGATAGTACGATGGCGACAATGCGATAGTACGATGGCGACAACGCGATAGTACGATGGCGACAATGCGATAGTACGATTGCGACAATGCGGTAGTACGATTGCGACAACGCCATAGTACGATTGCGACAATGCGATAGTACGATGGCGACAGTGCGACAATACGATGGCGACAGTGCGATAATACGATGGCGACAAAGCAATAGTGCGATTATACGATGGCGACAGTGCGACAATACGATGGCGACAGTGCGATAGTACGATTGCGACACAGCGATATTGCGATAATACGATAACGACAGTGCCACAATACAATGGCGACAGTGCGATAGTACGATGGCGACAATGCGACAATACGATGACGACAGTAAGACAACGCGATAGTACGATGGCGACAATACGATAGTACGATGGCGACAATGCTATGATACGTTGGCGACAATGCTATGATACGATGGCGACAGTACGACGTGACTTTTACATTGTCGCCATCGTATTATCGCCTTTTTGCATTGTCGCCGTCGTATTGACGCACTGTCGTCATCGTATTATCGCATTGTCGCAATCGTACTATCGCACTGTCGAATTCGTTTTGTCGCACTGTCGCCCTCTGGACTTTAATGTGTAACCACGATGGCCCTAACGGTATTCCGTAAACAGGAAATGTGTTTCGGAACTATTTTTTCAGAGCGCTTTAACCAACAATCATGCCGATTGGTATATTGGTTACATGGGAGAAACAACAAAACGAATATATATTTTGAGGTAAAATATCAAGTTCTTATGAGTATCAGTGAATTGAAATCTCTATTGTATCTATAAACTGCTTCGATAACATAAGTTTGTAGGAAGATTGGCAGGAAATATCGCTTACTCATTTTTAGGTTTACCGTACCATTAAAAAGGCCTTGCATGTTTTTCCTATAAATAAAGCAAATTGCTGCAATTCTGCGAGGGCGGCGTTCGTGTTTGGTTGTTTGCTTGCTCCATTTACTGCTTCTCATGCATTAACGTGATCATCAACATATAAGTTCATAGCCTTATTTTCATGATGATAAGAGTTCTCATCCTAATTAATTGAATTATCCTCAAAAAATAGCCATATTTATCGCAACCAAAATCATAATTATCACAATACAAATTAACTTCTACAAAATAATTACTAAAAAAGAAGAAAAATAAAAACACATTTGCACTTAATATTTTATTTACTTTTTATTTCATGTTATAGATTTGTCATCATTTTAACAAAAATCGTCAGTAGGAAAAAGAGCATAACTAGTAATGCATTTAAATATTAATACGGTCCACTGCGGCTGTACCGGGAGAAGAACATATGGCCCTTTACTTATTTCTAGGTGCCAATTGCCAAACATTGTGACAAAAACAACAATGAAAAATAGGAATAAACAAGACGCACAAATACACAACAAAACACACATAATAATAAAATATATGGCCATTGCCTTTGGACGCCAAATGCAAAGCATAGGGGTTTAAACCGGCTTCAAGGAACCCAAATCTCACACTTGACCCGAAGTTATTTCCAAAACATGTCAGATTATATAAACAATATGTTTCCGAACATATACCTAGGCGTTCTATTCATGAATAAACAAAAATGTTACATAAAAGTATAGGTCTATTTTTTGCCTGAACATAAAGCGATATTCTGTGAGAACTGTATGTGACAACTGACTTTTCGTACATGCTACCAAGTCACTTTTTCTCTGAAAATTTGTCATGTTACTGTTATGTAAAACTCAACGATCAAAATTACAAGCAAATAGCGACAGAGAAAATGAGCACAAATTCTGCAATATTTATAGACGGGCCAGTTTTTTTTAAGTAGTTGCGAAGATTGTTCGAAACGTGTACATATAAATGCACGTGTATAAACGCAAACTAGGTCAATTGCATCAATCTCATGGTATTTGTATGAAAGCAAAACTAAGAAAAAATGCATCTATAACATAGTGTACATTATGATTTACAAAAAACAAACACGAAATCGTTACATCAATTTAATGTGAATTTTAAAATAACCTACACTGAAGAAAAAAAAAACAGGACGCGATACTATTCTTTGATTTTTATCATACCACTGCATTGATATCTGCCTGATATATCGTTGCCTGATATATTTTTATATCATGGTCAACAGGAAGTTCTTATATCAGTCATGTGTGGAGGATGGTCATATTACTCGAATCAACTATAAAATAATTAGTTTAGTAAAATCGAATCAGATTTAACAAAACAAACAATTCGATACCAAGTTGTACTATATTTTAAACACAAAATGCAACACAAACAGTAAAAAACATTTTAAACAAATAAGCGCGCGTGCTCATGACGTCATTATGAACACGTCAAACCACAAGTCATATTCTTTCCCGCTCAAACTGCAACTTTTTAGCGAGTTTTTCATTATTTCTTAAAAACCGGGGACGTAGAGGTATGATAAATAGAAAAACAGGTTACTGCCTTTCTTTTTGTAATATATCAGGCAAGGCTTAGAATAATATAACGGCGAGGCTTGCTCTCTATTTATCAATGAATATGATAGAAATACTGTTTACTATTATGAAATGAGAACAACCTAATTTTGGTTGCATTGTCAGTAAATTAAACTGAAAAACTTGAGCAAATACAACCCTTAAGAATTAGGGCTCTGTTGTCGTTAGAATTAAAATAATATATTTCGATGATATTTTGCTATAGCATAACTACCGTGGGTCATTTAAGAAATAAAAGACGGCAAACCGTTGGTTATTGCGGTAATAACCAACGGTATGGAGTTCGATGCGTAGGAATTAAACCACGAGGGCGCGTTTGATAACAAGCATCGAAACGACATACCGTTGGTTATGACCGCACTAACCAATGGTTACCCGTCGATTATTTCGATTCTAACACGATTTTATTGATAAGTCATCCGCAATTTAAAGGTTATAAATGAGAATTATATTAACCGAACGTACTCCACTTGCCGCGAAAACGCGACGTCACAACAACAATAAAAAACAAATGACAAATTCATAAACAGTGCGCGGACAATCAACCTGACGTCATACTAACAACCGTTGGTATATCGGGGTAATAACCCACGGTAGTTTTCCTTCTTTGTCTAAAGAAAACAAGTCACGTGCCATGGTAGATTTACCAATACACTTCTCATAGAATTACAGTATTTATTTCCTGAATGTTTGACAGAAATAACCGCAACAATCTAATTATGATATCCAAGTGAGATAAAGCTAGTGTTCTCATTTACAACATGCGTTCAATACATACATTATGATATTTTTCATGTCATAATCATGTCGTTGAGTCGCATTCATGGATTTATGAGATCGACGCCGGGCTTATCACAATTCGCATTGAAATACGATTAATGATCCTAGCATAATCATCAATATTTGTAATGAATCTGTATGCATTATCTTGAGCGTTTCCAAAATCCTCATGATCATCGTCGGCATCACAAATACCACGTACAGACCAGGCAGAATCACCAATCCGCATTTTGGGTGGTATCCGATCAAATATTTGGAATCGTTTCACTGCAACAGTGTTCAGCTTCTTCAGTTCCTGTAGGATGGCCATGTAGTTCACCACTGGGATTTTTTCAAAAAAGCAGTCAACAGTAGATCCGGGGTTAATGCATGAACATCCGAATTCTAGCTTTCCCTCAATTTTCTGATCACATGCTGACAGTGTTTCTGCAAGTTTGCGTAAATCGGTTGGACACAATGCGTAACAGTAGATATTCACATACTTCAATGATTGTGGTAGCTGTATGTCGATATAGTTAAGTTCGCATAAGGTAAGCGTTTCCAGCTGTTTGAGCGATAATAGTGTCTGCGACAAAGACTCTACATCATTCACTCGGAAACAGTTATTCCAACAACTCAGAGTCAGACTTTTGATATTCAGACCATTGAGAGCCTTCCACAGAATGGGACTGATATACATATCAAAACTAAGCGTTTCCAGCTGTTTGAGCGATGATAGTGTCTGCGACAACGACTCTACACCATTCACTTCGAAATCATCCATCCAACCCCTCAGAGTCAGACTCTTAATATTCAGGCCATGGAGAGCCTTCCACAGACTGGGGCTGTTATATTTATTCATGTGCATGTTAAATGCATGTTTACCCGTCTGTATTTTGGATGAAACGCGCTCAGTACACGAAGTTATCTTACAGTTCAGCTCACACACCACCTTATGATCGCATGTCAACAGAGCGCTGAACAGACTATGTAGCCAGGTAGAGGAGCATGCGACATCATATAAATCAATGCGTTCTACTGAGGGCAGTACTGGGCGAGGGTCTGCACACTGGACTTGATCTGCATTGTTAAGAACAATGGAGACCGGATGCTTCGATGTGTCTGAACTGGCTGTATCTGCAAAATATTTACTAATTTCAATGTTTAACGACTGCGAAAATGTTAATAAGAGTCGCTTTGATCGTTAGCGGCACACGCTCATTTCAATATGAACGAATTATAAGGAATCGCAATAAATACATTGTTAAATTATAAAGACATACATTTTAACACGCAATTATATGAGTTGTATTGATCGAATGTTAAACATTAGTTTATTAATGTTATGATTGAAATGCTGATACTTGTATGTGTAGTTGATTGCACTATTTACAACTTGGCACGTTACTTACATTAAATACATGCATTTACACATGTCTGTGTTTTTGTTAAACACGCAAAATGTTAAATCACACTTAAAATCATCAATCAGCACACGTTCAATAAAATTAATGTTCGAATGGAGAAAACCATGTTGTTACATTTCCAAAGTTTTCGCAGCGGTTAGTTCCGCGTTATTCTAACGTCATAACGTGATCCATTTATATTTTTTATGACTCTTATATGTAACTTGTTTTTAAATTAAAGCAATTTATGTTCATCATTATAGTAAGTTTGCATATAGTTGGCCTTCACACATTAAAAAGGGATAGAACACAACTTAAAACCTTATTATTAAAATATTATGCATATGTTTCACTTTAGAATTCAGCTAAAAAGAACTAACATGTCAAAAGAGTTAGTTAAAATGTGGTAACTGACCAATTATATCTGCAACTCATCTTGCTACTAGTTGTTTATAAAATATATATATATATATTATATTCGATTTTTTACATGACTGTACAGTCCTCTAAGCTGAGCGTAACAGTCTTTTTATTAGGATCGGAGTTAATGTTCGTGTGTCGTATGAATAGATATGAACGAATCTGTACTAAAACTAAATTAAGACCCACGTCGTACATCGAATAATTTCTGTCGTCAGTTGTCAAAACGAAAGTACGGTTGATATTCAAATGCATTATTTTTCTCTTTCCGGGATATTGTTTTAGTATGTTGATGCTGCATTAACAAATATAAGTGTATATGAAGTGAAAACACCAAAAGTGTACAACGGTTGCGATAGACACCTATAAACATAGCATATACTGTTATAAGAATCAATCATCAATCATTTCATTGTGTGTAATGACAATTCGCATTTAGGAAGACCTATCAACGGAACCAGTATAATTTCAACGCGTAGGTGGTTTAATAACATGCATGATCGATTAGCATGCTCCTGAAAATGCGACGCACTGTGACAAACAGTAGAAGGCAGATTTCTTGCATTTTATATTTGTATTAAGCTATTTATTTTGCTTACAAAAAGTTTGTTTGCTTAATATTGTGTATTATGCACACTTTTTGTCAATTGTATTTGTTTTGCTTTATTATTTCAGCAATTTTAATACTCGAATTAAATATTGACTCAAACTTAGAAAACGAAGAACAATTACTGAAGCAATTCAGTTACCATCATCAACCATCAGTCGGCGTAATTTTATCGTAAATTTTGTGAACGGAATGCATTCTTTGAACTCCGCCGAACATAATACGACATGCTTACGCTTGATGCGGCCTGGGATGACATTAAAGCGCCTGGCACCGCCCGATATAAAGTATTAGGACATGAAATAATGATAGGTTTATAGGTTTTATCAATATATACAATAGACAAACTGTCCATGAGTACACGTGATCAAAACATAGTAACATATATAAAGGCATGACATGTGATCAGTATTGAATTTCATATTTGTTAAATAAAGTACTTGTATCAATACATGAAAAGGTCTATGACACATTTTTTAGATTACAACGTTTATAATCTATTTCACCATCAATGCTTTAACGGTAACATCAAAAACAACAAAGACGAAACTACTAGAGTAAAGAGCGAGAAGTTTGGGTAATGCATTAAATACAATTAATGATAATATTTATAAAGGTTTCTTTGACTAAATGCTTTATGTACATACATAGCTAAGTTTCTGTTGGTACTTGTATTATCCGATTGCATTATTTCAATAAAAGTTATCATATTTGGTATTTTCCAGTAATATTTATTTATATACAATTTCTTAATATCATCATATAAAGAGCATTCTAGTACAAAATGATATTCATCCTCAAGGACATTGCAATGTTGACATTTTCTATCTTGAAATGGTATGGCTTAAGGTTGATGCCATCTGCCTGATTCTATTTCTAATATATGGGATGAAACCCGTAATCTACAGAGATCATATATAAACTTAATTATGCTAACATTTTTTAAGTAAGGCTGGAATTAAAATTTACAAAACTGCCTGTAACTTATTGCTCTTGATGAATCATTAAGTTCTGACATCCAATTTTGGATTAATGTATCATTTAATCTAGACTTTACCAAAGACTCTTTTCATCACCTACAGCTTAATTCAGCCATGCATATTGGAAGCCTTAGATTTGCAAAAGATTACATACAGATTTTGCCCAAAAATGTTTATTTGGTTTATTTATTAAATTCTCACACATGTGGCTATTAATACACTTTACATACTTATGATCTTCTAACTGTATAATTTTCAACCAATACCGTATTACATTTATATGGCTCTTTTAGTTATCAAGGATGTTCTTCCAAGTTCCCCATATACAAAATTATTTTGTGTTTGAATTTTCACGCCAAGTAGTTCTTTTGCAAAAATTAAGGTGAACTCTTTCAAGTGCCATTGACTCAGGTAAGCCCCATATTTCTGACCCATAATTTAAAATTGGAAAAACAAGATGTGTTTGTGAAACACAATGTTCCCCTATATGACGTTTGACCTTGAAGGATGACCTTGACCTTGTGAAGGATGACCTTGACCTTTCACCACTCAAAATGTGCAGCTCCATGAGATACACATGCAAGCCAAATATCAAGTTGCAGTCTTCAATATTGCAAAAGTATTCATTAAATAAGCGATTTGGGCCACATATATTTGACCTCTGACTTTGAAGGATGACCTTGACCTTTCACCACTCAAAATGTGCAGCTCCATGAGATGCACATGCATGCCAAATATCAAGTTGCTATCTTCAATATTGCAAAAGTATTTTTAAAATAAGCGATTTGGGCCACATATATTTGACCTCTGACCTTGAAGGATGACATTGACCTTGACCTTTCACCACTCAAAATGTGCAGCTCCATGAGATACACATGCATGCCAAATATCAAGTTGCTATCTTCAATATTGCAAAAGTATTCATAAAATGAGCGATTTTGGCCACATATATTTGACTTCTGACCTTGAAGGATGACCTTGACCTTTCACCACTCAAAATGCGCAGTTTCATTAGATACACATGCATGCCAAATATGAAGTTGCTATCTTCAATATAGCAAAAGTTATTGCAAAATGTTAAAGTTGGCGCAAACAGACCAACAGACAGACAGGGCAAAAACAATATGTCCCCAACTACTATAGTGGGGGACTTAACAAGCTGATCAAACAACTCTAATTTGGTAAGTATTGAAATTGTTGGATAATTTATTAAATATGAGTTAAGCTTGAAAACAGCCTGCAAGTGTTTCAAAGGTATTTGCAAAAGATCCTCCTGTAGTGAATAAAATTCCTAAATATGTAAATGATTTAACAATTTGTAATGCTGGGTCTTTGTAAAAAAAATAATATCCCTCCTAAGTTGTCCCCTTTTTTTAAAACCAATAACCTTTGTTTTATTTGTGTTAACACATAATTTCCACCTATCACAATATTCCTCTAACAAAGACAGACCTTTAATTAGTTCATCCTCAGTTTCTGCCATAATTATAATGTCATCTGCATATAGCAACAAAAATAATTTTAGCATACCAATATCTATTCCTTTAAAACCATTTAACATATAATATTCTTCAATGTCGATCAAATAAATAGAAAATAGGAAAGGTGATAATGATTATCCCTGTTTAACTCCTAAAAAAACAGGAAAAATCTTCATTACTTATTGTATTACCTAATTTTATTTTTGATTTAACATTTGTATACATAGATTTTATGATATCAAGCATTTTTCCTCTAACGCCTAGCTTCAACAATTTATACCATATGATATCCCTAACCAAATAATCGAACGCTTTGGTGTAATCAACAAATACGGCATACAATCTTATTTGTTCATTTATTAAATAATTAATTACACCGTGTATTACAAAAATGTTATCAACAGTTCCCATATTTTGCCTGAATCCTGCTTGTGTCTCTATGTAGACATGATAGTGTTCAGCCCATTTGTTAAGTCTATTGTTAATGACTTTAGTAAATAATTTCCCAAAAGTACTTAATAATGTTATCCCTCTGTAACTATTAACATCCTGTTTATCACTAATAAACCCCTCACACCACACTTCAGGAAAATGTCCATATTTAAAGAATTTATTAAACAAATAACAAACAACTGTTAAGAAACTTTTACTTCTAATTCCAAATTTACAAAATTTATTAAGCAGATAATCAGGGCCACCTGATTTACCAGTAAGAATTTGCTTACAAGCACTTATAATTTCTTGATCAGTAAATGCTGCATTTAACTCACTAAACACTATATTTAATTCTCCATTTAAGTACTGGTCCTGATAAAACAAAACATCTTTATCAGCTTGATAAAATCTAGAGTTAGGGTCATGAATTGATTTTAAATAGTTTAAAAACTCCCTACTACTTATCTTGCTTACTATCTGTGCATGTATTATTCTTTAACATTTTCCTTTAAAGTTTTGCATTTGTATGTCTTGCATTTTCTAATTTCGTTGTTTGATTTTTATTATAAGCATATTTCTTTTTCCTAATTGTACTTTTATAAAGGCTCCTACATTCTACCATGCTTTGTCTATTTTCCTCCGAGGGATAATGTCTGTACATATTAAGATTCATAAAATAACATTTTGTTTAAATACCTACTTTCATTATCAACATGGGCAGCATAATCAATATTGTTTTTATCAACAAACTTTGTATTGTCAACAATCTTTTTTTTAAAATAATGGTGAACACATATTTTCAAATACATCACAAAATTGGGGTAAATAACTATCCAATGAGTTACTGTTTTGAGTTTGATCTATACAGCCACTAATAGTTTCAAAGGTATTTACTACATCTTCACAATTAAAAGAATTAATATAATCCAGTTTGTTTTCATTATTCCATTTATAAGTGTATGGTAGCTTTTCAGTATCATTTTCCATGTGGCAGGCTATTACTATTGGAATAAACATCTATCTCAGTTCTACACTCAATACTAATTTGTACTACACAATGATCTGATAAAATGTTAGGATCTAAAACTTCAAACTTATGAATCAATGGAAACATATTACTTTTACAGAGAACAAGACCAATGGTGCTACAACCCTGTGAACTTATAAATGTGTGTTTTCCTATATTTCTATCTAAACCTAGTCTACCATTTACTATTCTTAAACCTGACATTTTACACAAATCCAATAATAACTCCCATACTCATTTACAGTTTTATCTAGGTTACATCTTGATAAGTTTACATCTTGTACATAATCATCAGGTAACACATTTTCTACACAGACATGAACAGGGTCATTTAACACAAAATCTGGTTTTTCCCCAACTCTAGCATTAAATTCTCCACATATAAGGAATTCACAATTTTCATACTCATACTCATTTTTAAAATGAAGAATGTCATCTGAAATCAATTGAAAAGCATTATTTTCTGAAAGGTACTCTCTTCCACTGCCTTGTGGTGCATTGTAAACTAAACACATTTTTAAATTATTGTTCAAATTAAACAATTTTCCATCTAGTTTAATCCACATTATACAATCACTTGTATTATTAATAAATGTTACATATTTTTTCAGTTTATTATGAACATGATACATAATAATACTCATGTAGATTTGTATATTCCAAGTCCACATCTAACTCGGTATGCATTGGAGGCCTTATTTTAAATTGGTGATAGCCTTTCATGACGCTATCTTCAATTTCGTACCTAACCATGGCGCCAGTTCCCAATAGTTATCCAAATATTATTTCTGCAGCATATTAAGACGTTTTGCATTCCCCTAATGTACCTCTTTTAGTGATTTTGACGGGTATGTAAAAATAACGGTGAACCGTCGGAACTGAAAAGAGGCACCGGAACAGGGCAACATAGTGCGCTGTCAATATTTATAAATCTGAGAAAAAATATTTTGAACTTCAGGTTAATCTTTTGTGATAATTAAGGCAAGTAATTGGTCGACCTATCCCAGCATAAACATTCTTTATCATTGAATGTTTTGATACAATTTGGCCTGTCGATGTCAAAATCCCGTCGGAACAGGGCAACGAACTGTACTTCTTTTAGAGTTTTTTAATTTAATTTGTCTGTGTAAAGTAAAGGATGTAAAATTCTCAACATTATAATTAAAGATATCATTTGACCATGTTTCTGTCAGCAATAAAATGTCATATGAACTAAATAGTAATTTTATTTCTGTACTGTCAAGTTTGTTATATTGTTTACCAATAAGTCCATGAACATTTAGTAAACACAGGTTGATCTCGTTGTTGACCTCATTGCCGTCCTACTTATTTTTGTCGATTGGTGTCTGATTGGTCACTCCAGCTTTGCGGCCTTTCACATTGTCTTGTTTCGAATCTCCATCCGCTGTACGCTGTTTACAAGATTGGGATCCCACAGAAAGTTTCTTTCTCCCCACGCTATTTTTATCACAATGACTGCCAATGGTATGCTCGCTTATCACGTTTTGCTCGCTGTTCCTCGTATAGGGGTTGGATAATTAGAAGTCTCGTTGTTGTCATTTCTTGTTGTTTTGTTATTTTTACTTGTGCTTTTTGACGATATGTGGATTGTTGTGCACGTTCGGGTCAGTCAACAGTTTATGTACATTCTTTTAGTTCATCGCACGTGCCTGACCTATTTTCTGGATTGTTTGCATTTGTGTGGGCGGGTCTTGTCTGTAATGATGCGTTCTTGTCCTCAATAAAGACGTTGCTTTCGAGAGTATCTACTATTGTCTCATTGGAATACGCCCTTGATTTTGACTTTGTGCCTAAGTCTTCTTCTTTTGTTAACTTGGTATTAAATCCGACGAGTCTATTTGTCCCTAAGACGTTTCAAACCAATCAGGGAACATATCTTTTACGCACCTGCCGTCAATAAATAACTTGGCTGGGTAGCGTATCTGGACATTTCTTCTGTTCGATCTGGCATCCACTGCTTCTGCTGACTTGTATAGTGCCGAACTTGCTGTAGATATTTCTTTTGAGTATTGCCTATTAATCCCGAAGCCGCTGTTCTTCAGAAGATACACTTTCCTCATGATCACTTCTGTGTCATTATAGTCCCTAAACATTGCGATTAAAGGACGCTTCTGGTCACATCCATCTCTGTATGCTTGCGGGGACGTTCGCCCTAATCGATGTGCCCTCTCAATAAAGATATCTTCTGTGTTTATGTTTAACTCATTTTCCAAAAAACGAAATACTAAGTGTTCATCTCCGAATTTGTGCGTCAACTTTTCCGTTACTCCGTAAAATATTAAATTGTTTCTCATGCTCCGTGCCTCAATGTCTATTGATCTATAGCACAGTACCTTTGACATATGCTCCTGTCTCTCACACAATTGTCCCATTTTGATAATTTTGTTTTCAAGTTCGCTACAGTACTTGTTCACATTTTGGACGTCCCTCCTGCACGCGTTTTCTACATCACTTATCTTTTCAAAGTTTTTGTTTAACTGAGCGAATATACTGTTTAGTTTCTCATCAGTAGACAAGTAAGCAAAACTTTCACTGCTACTACAACTTGCCTTTTTTCTTTTCTTTGTCACGGCTTGCCATTTTCCGTCATTTTCTCAATTGTCCGAAATCACAAAGCGATTTCTAAGCGATATATCCTCACAAACGTCAAAATCCGCATAACCACTACTAACACTGATAGCAAACACAAACAGTGACTCTGCAGCTGCTCCAGGAGAGAAACCTTATTATATAATGTGGTTCTTTATATGTAGCATGACACTAATTGCCTAACCAATGAGACACAATAAAGGAACTCGACACAATAATAAGTTTTAAAAACACTCGTGCACGGATAACATTAATTATACACACAGTAAAACATTAAATTTCGTTTGTTCCAGAGGTTTTTAACAGCTTATTTATGGTCGACGTTTAAGAATAGTTAATAGTATTGCAATAATATTAACAGGAATACGCGTACTTTATAAAAGGCGCTAAAAATTTACATATGTGTTTAATGTTCCTGAAATTGGCAGTTTCTTACCTTATTACACATTGCAAAGACACTGGCTTTATATGAACACATTAATTTTAATCGAAAATATATAAAGTTGAAATGTGAAATAACTCAAACATAAGAGTAAGCAACTAAGTCTTGATTGAACATATGAATATGCATGTGGATATGCATAACTTGTTTTTTTAACAATTTAGTATAATTTTGATTTAATTGTTAAACGGAGATTTTACTAGTCCGTATTCTTACATTATTTGCGTCGCACTCATTGTAGCATAGCAAAGTAACACACTATCGGGGTGTCACAATTGTTATAGACAGTTTCGAATGGAAACAATACCTGGCAAAAATAAATGAACATCCACATATGAATGTAATACTATAGTTTATCATTAGCATTGACTTTTAAGCGACAGGTACTCATCACATATCCAGGACTTTGCTTGCAGTATAAAATGTAGATATACGTTTCACATAGTTCGTAGTGCGTATTTCAGAAGATTTTATAAAAAGCGAACATCAACGGTTAAGCAATGTTTGACTAGATTAACTGGGTTTGCCTACTAACTTTGCAATGCCACATTTTGTCAGTTTGATTTGTGCCTCACTTTCAGATTGACCTATCCAAATAAGTTTACATAAATATGAATGCGCTGAATGCGAGTAAAAACTATTTCAATGTGTGTTCGTTGATATTCGTAAATGCTCTTAAAATGTATTTTATATTTAATTGCATAAACGTATGAAACAGTACAAAACTACCCTAGGATAAGAGAGTCGTCGCGATGTATTTCACGATCATAACTGCTGGAAATCAGAGTCTGTGCTTAGAGTTGCCAGAGGCAGACACACAGAGACCGATGATGATTGTCAAGAATGTGATCAATCTAGATGGTTAGCTTTATTCATTTATTGTTTCTTCATTTGTTTCAAAAGTGTGTTTTTATATCTTAAAGAGTCATTACGAGTTCGGTCCCGACGTTAACGATCATGTGTGTTAGTTATTAGAAGGTGTGCTTACCTGTGTGGAAATTAAAACATTGTTAATATCATAATTATTACTAATTTTAAATTGTTAGTTGACATTCAAATGTAATCTTCGAATTGTTTTGATTAAATAAATATGCTATACTTGACAGGATTTAAGTGGCATATTTAAGGACTATACATGGACAATATAATAAATGTTTGCTATAGTACTTGCAAATGCCTTACGCTCTAGCAGTTTCCAATGTACGTATGAATTTGATTATACAATTATTTATTTCGGAATACAACATGAAGCAAACAAGCATCAACAATTATTAAATATGCTATGTTTACTTCATTATGTACGCATTTATGTGGTCAAAGTAGTTATGGTTGCGTCGGTTTTGGAAATCAGCATGAACTGCATACCGTAATTACTCTAAGTTTTCGGACACTTAATTATTTTTTTTCGTGACCGAAAATTTAGATACGGAAAAAACAAGGGCTGTTTGTAAAACATGCACGCCCCCCATATGGGCTGTCCATTGTAGTGGCAGCCATTGTGTGAATACGATTTTTGTCACTGTGACCTTGACCTTTGACCTAGTGACCTGAAAATCAATAGGGGTCATCTGCGGGTCACGATCAATGTACCTATGAAGTGTCATGATCCTTGGCAAAAGCGTTCTTGAGTTATCATCTGAAAATCATTTTACTATTTCGGGTCACCGTGACCTTGACCTTTGACATTGTGACCCCAAAATCAATAGGGGTCATCTGCAAGTCATGATCAATCTACCTATGAAGTTTCATGATCCTAGGCGTATGCGTTCTTGAGTTATCATCCGAAAACCATTTTACTATTTCGGGTCACCGTGACCTTGACCTTTGACCTAGTGACCTCAAAATCAATAGGGGTCTTCTGCGAATCATGATCAATCTACCCATGAAGTTTCATGATCCTAGGCGTATGCGTTCTTGAGTTATCATCCGGAAACCATTTTACTATTTCGGGTCACCGTGACCTTGACCTTTGACCTAGTGACCTCAAAATCAATAGGGGTCATCTGCAAGTCATGATCAATCTACCCATGAAGTTTCATGATCCTAGGCGTATGCGTTCTTGAGTTATCATTCAAAAACCATTTTACTATTTCTGGTCACCGTGACCTTGACCTTTGACCTAGTGTCCTCAAAATCAATAGGGGTCATCTGCGAGTCATGATCAATGTACCTATGAAGTTTCATGATCCTAGGCCCAAGCGTTCTTGAGTTATCGTCTGACAACCACCTGGTGGACGGACCGACCGACAGACCGACCGACAGACCGACATGAGCAAAGCAATATACCCCCTCTTCTTCGAAGGGGGGCATAAAAAATACAGGTGTCGGAAAATTTAGTGACAAAAATTAAATGTCCGATTTTTTAAAATTGAATTGAAATAAAAGCAATAAATCAATGCACAATAATGTTTCTGCTTTGAAATGATTTCAACTTCACAGCTTTACTAACTCTTTCCTGAAATAATACAGAACAAAAAAGGAAAAAACTTTAAAGCGAGATTATACGATTTTCTTATGTGTTAAATTACTATATATTGATAAAAATATGTTACAATAACACAAAATAGGCAAGAAAAGGTATACATTGAAGACGAATTTTATAAAATGCAGCAAAGACAAATTAGCGCCCCGAGCCGATTGTGACGAAGATATTTCAAACATATTTTCCAACAATAACCGAAGCATTCGTCTTTTTATTAGAATCAGAGTAAGTGTTCTTGTGTCGTATGAATAGATTCGTTGCAGGAATTTACAATGAACCATTAAATTAAATTTAGATTCACATCGTACATGCATGATTTACATGCTGGCGAATTCGACTGTACATACGTTTTCGATTTCAGAATTAAATATCTGGCTTATTTTGCATTTTCGACACATGTTATTCTTAACCTTTATTTTAATTTATATTGAAATATATGTTTAAGAAATTTTCTACTCATTTTATATAAATTCATAAATAGTTGACAATATCGTATAATCTCGCTTTAAACATACCGCTTCAATAATATGAAAGATATCATTTAAATTATTGTTGGGTGAAGTGATTGTTTCATACCCATATACATGGTTATTTCCCCAATGACGCAGATTTTATGGTTCATTGCCCTAAGGCATGCGTCTCCGAGGTTTTATGACATTAATTCCTTTGTACAAATCCTAGTCGAATATACACTAGATAAGCGAAAACAGTGCCGAAATATGGTAAAATAGCGCTGTAAACTGTCCGCAAATTCAGAGTCCTTAAGTATAGACGAAAACGCACTTGTCCGAGAATTAAGTCACGAAAAATAATTATTTTGGCAAAAAGGGGTGTCAGAAAACATATATTTAATATGGTATTCATGTTTAATGACCATACACACAATTAACTCATGTGATTTGCCAATAATATTATGAATGCTTAACACATGCTAGCATCTATTAAAAATGGTTTTACGATTTGTGTAAACGATCATGACATTGCAAATGGACGAAATATAAAAAACATGTATACCCAATTCTAAACACAAGAGAATTAAAATAAGAAGACGTGGAGAAAGTGTAAATACAATGATTTATTTTCAGCGTGAGCGTATTTGTTCACTAGAATGTTCATCCCTGTTTCATAAAGTCCATCGGCATTTACGAGGCAGTTTCCAAAACAACAAAGAGGCTGTAGCTACTTTTATAATTAGTTGATTTTTTAGTAGTGAATATGCTTTTGAAAATTTCATCAGCCCAATCAGGGTATTTGATCTTTTTGACTTTCAGTAATTATATTGGTTGCGTACGAAGTGTAAAATAACAAGGGCTGTTTGTAAAACATGCATGCCCCATATGGGCTGCCCGTTATAGTGGCAGCCATTGTGTGAATACGATTTTTGTCACTGTGACCTTGACCTTTGACCTAGTGACCTGAAAATCAATAGGGGTCATCTGCGGGTCACGATCAATGTACCTATGAAGTGTCATGATCCTAGGCAAAAGCGTTCTTGAGTTATCATCCGAAAATCATTTTACTATTTCGGGTCACCGTGACCTTGACCTTTGACCTTGTGACCTCAAAATCAATAGGGGTAATCTGCAAGTCATGATCAATCTACCTATGAAGTTTCATGATCCTAGGCGTTTGCGTTCTTGAGTTATCATCCGAAAACCATTTTACTATTTCGGGTCACCGTGACCTTGACCTTTGACCTAGTGACCTCAAAATCAATAGGGGTCATCTGCGAGTCATGATCAATCTACCCATGAAGTTTCATGATCCTTGGCGTATGCGTTCTTGAGTTATCATTCAAAAACCATTTTACTATTTCTGGTCACCGTGACCTTGACCTTTGACCTAGTGACCTCAAAATCAATAGGGGTCATCTGCGAGTCGATCAATGTACCTATGAAGTTTCATGATCCTAAGCCCAAGCGTTCTTGAGTTATTGTCTGACAACCACCTGGTGGACGGACCGACAGACCGACCGACCGACAGACCGACATGAGCAAAGCAATATACCCCCTCTTCTTCGAAGGGGGGCATAACAATTATTCAATAAAGTTTTACAACAACTTAAGAGAATTCTACAAATACTGCGTTTTCTGTTACATGTTTTTTCAACTTAATTTTTTTTGCCAAACATTTGTCTACTAGGTGCGATAAATCGTTCTATTATACTGACAGCGCCATTATAGGTAAAGATGATAATAGAGTTTTAAAGTGAGGTCTTATGATTTGCTGCCATTTCTATGAAAGAAAAGTACATGTGTCTATTATTAGTCATAAAACAAACGCCTATAAATATAAAATCCATGTCGACATAGAGCTTATTATTCTAATAACTTTCTTAATCAACATTTAATGCATTTATGATATATCGTATATTATAGTTGTTTACCTGTAAGCAATATGCCGTTTCCGCGTAATTCCAACCATTTCAACTTGTGGCACAATGGCAGGTTTACTTCAAAATGAGATGTTTGCTCATCACGTGAAAGTGAACTCCGATTTATATTCAAGAAATTCAATGAATTCACATTGGACGTGTTTGTAGACCATATCAAGTTTAAATCTCTCAAGTTGCTTGGAGTAATGTAAAAGTGGCTGAGCTTCAGGCGAATGTCATCCTGCTTGTTGGCTACTGCCTCTCTGATTCCAGACTCAATGACTTTCTGAAACGCACAGGCGTAATGCCCTGAAGCACCGCAATTTTCAACGCAAGATTGATTCATCAAAGCCGACAGTTTATTCGCAGCGGAAATGTTCATTCCACACACAAATATGAGAACTTGCGATATTTCTAGATGTGAATTGTTAAAGCATTGTCTTGAAATGATGTCATCAATGGCTTTTGGATTGCATGCCACATGATATGCTGCGAGGAATTCTTGTACAGTTTTGTGTATGAACGAGTTGGAGTTCTCTGACCAACTTTTCTGTTTCCTGTTTGTTATTATTCCTGCCTTAAGTGCAAACATCTTGCAACCTGTAAACTCTTCATAAGAAAAATAGTTAGACAATTGTCTATCATTGAATACAATAGTTGTTTCTCTTTCAGAGGAAAATAGCAATTCGCAAGCTGCAACAGCGAGCTTATTTAAGAGTCCAATGTTTGGCTGTAGGTATTTTGTTCTAGAAAAACATTGCACTGGTGGTGCATTGGAATCGTTAAAATAACCAGTTGCACTGTTTGCCTTTGTGCAAAGACTTTCAAGCAGTAGTGTGTACAGTGCACAAACTGACGATCCTTTCAAATGTTCTTCCTCCCCAATCGTCTCGACCCAGGTACAGATCACCAGCGCGTACAACATTGGTGAGGATGATAACGATTTGAGATTACATCTTTTTATGAATAACTCAAATTTATACACAGTTTCTTTTAGATTTGTCCTCTGGTCAATTATGCATCGAAGTATATTTGTACTAAATGAGTTTGGACAGCTTATCCCCTCGATCTCTACCAGAATGTCGATTTGCGAGTTTTTGATACTTTCAGCCAGTTTCCATGGTCGAGATGTTGTAAGTACAGTGCACTTGTCCTTAGAAAATCCAGCCATGGAAGGTTCAGCTAGGTTACTACCATCAGGAGACGTCCATTCATCTAGGCCTTCTCGTACTACGAGGCAAATTTCAGATTTCATAATATGCACGAAAAGTTTGTATACGTCGGCGCGTTCGTCTTCGGAAAAGATTTGATCAATTAGCTGTTTCTTTATCATCTGCGTTACATCCGTCTGTTTCCTAGAATCTCTTAACGCAATAAAAAATAACAACTTGAATTTCTGAATGGTAAGCTTATCTTCAAATGCTGTACTTTTTATGGAAGCTGTCGATGAAGGCTGATGTTCGTTGCACCAATCATGAACTAACTTAACTGCAAACGTAGATTTTCCTCTACCGGGTTCGCCCTGTACGTATATACGTTGATTTGATTTATCGTCAGTGTAAAATAGTTCTTTGTAAGTCAGTACTAGTGTTTCTGTTTTCACGTGTTTCCCGTCTTTTTCTATTTTGATTTGGTGTAGTTTGGGTGTTGCATATATGTCTGTTATTCGCTTATCAAGACTTTGATTTAATGTTGACAGTGGCACAAAACAAGTCTTGTCATTGTACAGCAGTATCAAACGTTGCCGAAGGTCTGAAATTATAGCACAGGATTTGCTTATGATAGGTAGGCATTCTAAACATGTGTAATGATATTAAAGAACACAATAAGTGGCCATTATTAAGTGCTCTAAAACTGTTCAAATGATATGTTACACAAGTTATATTGTAGTTGTTACAGAGCCACATGGACCGTTTTAAAGGCATGCCTTAAGTATATTACACATCTACCTTTATTTGAACATACAATGTGCCCCTAATAGAATATTCTGCTTGATTGCAGATAAGAGTTATGAGCCAGAGTATGTAGACTACTTGGTGATAGGCAGCACTAGATCTATATCAGTACATTCAGTACATGTAATTAAGTTGCACAGATATAATGGTGTTGCACGCACACCTTAACCTGTGATTCGTTTAAAAAATAACACACGAAATATACCACTATTTAAATGCAAATTCAAGATATGGGACTTATAAAAGTCCTTAAATTAAGACTGTACAGAAGTGTTGAGTTTTATTTAGATATAGTTTTAAAATACAGAGTGAGAGCATCAAGCAAAACTAAATCTATCTTGTGTCAGAACATACAAGTTTTCTGAAATTTCCTCAATAAATTTCCTGCCTTAAAACTACTTTTAACATTTGAAGTTTAAGAAGCGGCATACATGACAATAATTGCTTAGTTCTCGTGCATCGAATGATTGCTATTGTCATTCAATGCTTTACTTTCAAAGATTCCACATCTTTGATATATTAATGATTTTTAATATCATTAATTAATATATATTTCAGGTAAATGTGTTTATTAATTCCACAATGTTCGTTGTTTTAATTACATTTTGTATTGCTTGTTTTTTCATGATCACCGTCGGATCATGCATTACTTGTATTTGTCTATTATTTATATTATTGTTAGTGAGATTCGATGCTTTACTTTCAAAGATTCCACATCTTTGATATATTAATGATTTTAATATCATTAATAAATATATAGTTCAGCCAAATTGAGTTTTCTTCCACGATAGAACCCACAAAATAACCTACCGGTTATGTATCAGTGAAAAGAATAATAAACAAATGTCCTAAAATAACGCCATCGACTATTATGCTGCTAACTTATTATACTAACTACACTTTTTGTGTGCAAGGTAATATAATGTTCAATTTGTTTTATGTAAACTGCGTGTGTTAATATGTAAAATTTATATCTATTGGAATTAATAAATAAACAACTATTTTTCAACACATCTAAGATACCATTTATGACACATCTAATGACCAAGATTTATGATGATCGAAAATAGTTGTGGCCTCTAGAGTGTTAACAAGATTTTACTATAGCAACATGAGGAAAAATGCCCCGCTCCCTGGTGGCCATGTTTTTCAACAAACCCGAACAATTTTCAAACTCGTCTAAGATATCATCAGGATAAATCTTCTGATCAAGATTCATGAAGATCTGACAATAAATGTGGCCCCTAGAGTGTTAACAAGGTTTCACTAAAGCCATATATAGCCTTTTAAGAAAACATGCCCAGCCCCCTGGTGGTCCTGTTTTTCAAGCAACCAAAACCATTTTCAAACACATCCAAGATATCATTAGGACAAATCTTCTGACCAAGTTTCATAAGATCGGACAATAAATGTGGCCTCTAGAGTGTTAACAAGGTTTTACTTAAGCCATATAAAGCCATATAAGGAAAAATGCCCATCCCCCTGGTGGCCATGTTTTTAGAGTAACCAGCATTATTTTCAAACTCTTCCAAGATATTTATAGGATGAATCTTCTGACCAAGTTTCACGAAGATCGTACAATAAATGTGGCCTCTAAAGTGTTAACAAGGTTTTACTAGAGCCATATATTTAGCCATATAAGGAAAAATGCCCCGCCCCTTGGCAGCCATGTTTTTTAGGCAAACATAACCATTTTCGAACTCGTCCAAAATATCAATAAGACCAATCTTCTGACCAAATTTCATGAAGATTGGGCAATAAATGTGGCCTCTGGAGTGTTAACAAGGTAAATGTTGACGGCGCATGACGGACGAAGAATAAAAGGCGATCACAAAAGTTCACTATAAGCTCATTGTGCTCAGATGAGCTAAAAATATATAAATTGATACAGAACTTGTAAACTTTACATTCTAAATGTTACTGAAACATGTTCTTGGAAATCATTGTACAATATGGTCCTTGGTCCATGATCTTTAGCAAAGACACCTAATAAGTTTGAAGTTGCAATTCATTATTTTCATTATCAGTACACATTATCAGTACACGTACATACAAACATCGATATAAAGGCTTTGCATGATGAACAGTAAACTGTTTATCTTAGTTGAAGAAAATGATTACAATTCTGATCAATAGCAGAATAGATTGATGAGCCCTTTTCGGTTACCTTACATAAGACATATGTTAAGTTTCAAGTGAAGTAGGTTCATATAATTATATTGATGTTAAAAAGCCAAATAACAAGCTTTAATCAGACTTACACAGGGATGAATTAGGCAGACGTGTAGCTAAAACAAACGTATTAGGGCTTTAGTGTATAACAATAGGTACCAATCAACAAATGAACAATGGATTAATTTTCCAAAATTTAGCCCATCGGTTTGTTCTGTTTTTTTATGATAATGCGTTCATGCATTTACAATATTGAGACTAACATGTATTAAAAAGAAAACAATTAACAAACCTTCTACGCCTCGTTCATAGTCTTCTGCTTCAGTTTTGTTCGCTGCCTGCTGCAAGCTCACAATACCATCCTGAACATGGTATGCGATTTGTTGTGTCCCATCCTTTATTTTTCTTTCAAGGTCTTGTTCCACATCGTGTCCCTTCGTTTCAATTTGTTTTTCAGCAACAAGAACCTTGCTTTCAATTCGTTGCTCTCCAAGCTGTGTCTTGATGTCAATTCGTTGCTCTCCAAGCTGCGTCTTGCTGTCAATTCGTTGCTCTCCAAGCTGCGTCTTGCTGTCAATTCGTTGTTCCCCAGCCTGTATAAGAGTTTCTAATTTTTGCAAGGCTTCTGCTAGGTTTCTTTCAGCCTCCCTTGAAAAATGTTCGCCGGTCTCTTTTGCCTCTTCCATTAGCTCTTCACACCGCTCTTTCAACTGATCAGCCTCTTTCAACACCTCTTTTAACAGCTCGCACACTTCTTTTAGAGACATGCGATCATTCTGCAACTACAGGCAAATCCGACATGTTGTTTTGTTATATGTTGCACAAAAAAATACATTATATGCTCAATCGTAGTGCACAGTTAACTCAATTATAGATATTTTTTATATGAAGTATGATCATTTTATCATTCCATACTGGTTTTAAAGAACATATAACGGCCACCGGAAAAACTTTGCGAAACCGAAATTTCGCAAACTTAAGTAACCTTTTTCTTGAAGATTTGCTTATTTGTGATAAAGTATAAGATAAAAGTCTTACTTGTGATTAATAATTGGTTATTCTTGCTTAAATAACGCGTTTTCTTCACTATGAACTTTATTTGCAAAGTTGGGAATCCCATGGGATTTTTGAATATTCCCATGGGTTTTTTCTTTTCCCATGGGAATTTCGGTTTCACCCATGGGATTTTTCTCCAGCTTTTTTTATGGGAGAAAAAAATCCCATGGGATTTCAAAAAAATAAAACACGTGCGTTTAGGCTAAGTTATCGATTTTAAGATTTGTTTAAGCATTTGTGCTTATTTTCGTTCAATTTTCGTTGATAGAAAAAAAATCCCATTTTTTTATGGGAAAAAAAAATCCCATGGGATTTTTTCAGATTTTTAGAGATTTATTCATGTAACGTTCAGAAACACAACATTTTAACAAATGATGAACAATTCTCGCGATTTTAACGCGTTGAATCGTGTTTAAAAAAAATTAAAAAATCCCATGGGATTTTTTTCCCATGGGATTTTTCCCATGGGATTTTTTCCCATGGGATTTTTTTCCAATGGGATTTTTTTAGGTGTAAGTTTCTAAAAACTATATAATAATAATAAAAAAAATAAAAATAATAATAATTATAATTATAATAATAATGATAATAATAATAATAACAATAATAATAATAATAATAACAATAATAATCGTGCTCAATATATTATTAATATAATATATAATAACGTACATATTAATACGTGTGTATTATCATTTCATAGTGGTCATACAGAACATATGTTCATGAGTTTTGGATTTTTAGTGTATGACAACTATGAGAACTATTTAATGGCAATACGATCTGAAACCAACTTATATCACTTTTATTTCATTCTCATGCACGACTAATTTAGCAAATATTGAACAAAAACTGTTGTTTCTAGAGTTTTTACAAGCGTTTTCTTTGATTTGACTTAGTAACCTAGTTGCTTCATATAAACAAATTTCGATAACCGCCGAAATACAAATGTTCTGAAGATATTTCGTGTATGTTGGGCAATACATGTGACCTAGAGAGTTAAAGAAGGTTTTAAATAAATTTAACTTAGTTTTGACCCCACTTGAACTAGTTTCAAACTCGCGTAAAATATATTTGGACAAACGGTCTGATAAAGTTTCATGTAGATAGGGAAATGTAAGTGTCCGCTAGAGTATTCTTAAGGTTTTTAATTAAAATTAGACCTACTGGCCTTGTTATTGACTTCTACAGACCCGAATTGCAACTAAACGGCCAATACCATAAGGACCAATATTCTGATCTAGTAGTATGAAGAAATAAATGTGGCCTCTTAAGTGTGTATACGCTTGTTCATTAATTTGAATTGTAACCTTAATTTTCTCAACATGCGACAAAGTTTTGAAGTCAGTTGATAAGTAATGAGGACATAATGTTGTGAGCAAAATTCATGAAGATTGAGCAATACGTGCGAACTTAGGAGTGTTTTCAAGCTTCACCTTAGATTAATCCTTATAATGAATACAGCCCTGCTCCATGGCGGGCATGATTTTCAACGGCCAAGAACAATATATGAATTCATATCAAAAGTCAAAGGTTCTGACCAAATTCAGTGAAAAAAGGGCAATAAAGGTCTCCAGAGTTGTCACAATATTGCTCTCGGCCGAGATATAACCAAGACAAATGTTCTTAGCTAGTTTTGTAAAGAATGGGCTACACATGAGGCTTCGCAATTGATCTCTGGGCAAATGTTGACAGCAGACGACGGACAATGGGCCATTAGAAAAGCTTACGACGAGCACGTTACGCATTATGAAAAAAACAAGATTTGGTTCTAGGCAAAAGTTAAATTTTTCACACGGTATCATTTCCCTTTAGGTAAAATAAAAAAACAACACTTACCATCACTAAGTTTTTTCACTTAATAAAATTAACATCTTCATTGGAAAATATTATTATTAAAATTTGTAAATAATGAGGCCGTGTCCAAGATATTAGATTAAACCAGTATGTATATATCAAAGATATTAATATAAAAATAATAAATACACATCCATTTTAGTGTTGCTCACGTTTTGTGCAACGTCCGATTATTTTCTGGTAATGTTCATGTTTGTATAATATATTTCTCCACCAGAACATTGTTTAACAAATAATAACGTCCGCACAACCTCTTTATGTTCTTATGTTAATACGTACAGGCAAGTTCAATGCCTCCCACTTTGTGAGGAAATTAAATGCTGTGTATGCTATTTCCTACAATTATAAACAATCCTTTTCATAACTCATTTTTATTGACTTAGTATTATTTTCGTCGCTTATGATAGTGTGCCATAAAAAATACTTTGCTGTGATTTTTTTTTTAATTTTACAAACTGTTTTGAACAAATACGTAAACAGGTCCTTGTTATTCATGGACTTACATCATTAAGTCTAGTAAGCGCTATCGTGGCTGAATGGTCATGTAATAAGCACTTTGGATCAGCCAGTAGCGTGGACAGTCTCTGGAAATAACCCTGGAGATCAGCGTCTGTGACCTTGCAGTCGGAAGTGTGACGCACATCTCGGCCTATCTGACGGACCTAAGCAACAATTATGGAAGCATTGTGGAAAATGATCAAGTGCTATGTTTATCTAATCTCAAATATTACTTTAGGTAGTGTTTAAGAACCCATATTATATAAAATAATAATATAAATTATACCACAACAATTTAAAATGACTCATCGCAAATAAATTTAGTTACCAGTAAAATTAATAAACATAATATTTTGTATGCATTAAACCTCTTGCTTGAAAAATACCATTTCGAGCGGAGATTGCTTATTTGGTGGTGGAGGAGATAGACTTGAAGGGGAGAGACAGTTCTGGAAATGTGTGCAGTTCAACAGGATGCTTATCACGCCATTGAAGTCCGATTCTTGGACCGATAAAACGCTGCTATATCCGTCTGGAGGGAGGAAACATTTGCCTATTTCCCAATAATCGCTTGCCCATTTTTTCGCATCTGTGTTCCGCCAGGACGGGTTATTGTATCTGTGATTTGATGTTATATTCTTTTTTACTTTATCACACGTAAAGCATTGCTGCGGTTTCTGTGATTTGTGGAAAGGGCAATAAGACTTTATCCGCTTGCTACAATACGGTTGCGTTGGACACGGGATGAGTGTTTCAATGCAGCAGTTACCACAACTACTACCAACGGTTACGTGAACTTTCTGTAATTCTGAGACCAGAAAGTTAGCTAGTCCTTCCTTCGTTATATTGAGTGCTAAGCATGCCTTGAACCAGTTATTGGTCTCATTGTCGGTGGCGGCCATCTCGCTGAAATAAAAATCACCGCTCAAACGTAAGTTTTCGGATGTTTTACAATACTTTGTTCCTGTGCCGAAATTTAGTTGCACACAATTATTGCCAAAATACAATGTCCGAAAATAGGAAATTATACGTATTGCATGGTCTTTATTGCATGGATATATTTGTGGATAAAGTCACATTTCCATTTGTACGCATTGAATCATCGTCGGTTACCCACGACTAATTCATTCCGTTACTCTCAAGCATTAGCCGTGAGACAATATAAGCAATGCACGCCGTTTTGACATTTACTGTAACCTTTCGGAAGACCAATGAAATCGCAGTTTACAAAATAATACTCTTCGCTTTGGAAGTGTAATTGCTTCGCCTGGATAATGGCGGTCGCCATATAAAGTAAATGTGTGTTTTGTTGTAGCATTATTAAAGGGAACAATTATACTCTGAAAGTCGTCTAAATTGTCAATTTTAAAGTATTCGCATGCACGAAGTAATAACATTTCTACAGACGACGCTATTTTGACAACAAACCCGAAGTCTCTATAGAACGCGTTGTATCATTAGTAAAAAAATCCTCATGAAATCGTGAGGGAACCAATGAAATTACTGGATTTGACACACCCTAAAACGGTGAAGAGTTCGTAATGTCCCACGGTCGATAAATGAAGAGCAGCAGAATGGTTCAAACGTGGGTTTTAGACGATGGCATTGAATATGAATTGTACATTCTTGGCCTAAAAAAAACTTGTCACACACATTTTTTTAACAAGGCATTATTCCATAAAGAACTTTATTGTAAAATAGCATTACGTAACAAAACACTTATTTTCAAAATATAATCGGATTGATTTTCTAAATTATAACGTCGTATAAATCTGTCCAATAAAGCACAGTGAATTCTTAATGATTAAATAATGCGACACCTTTGTAGGGTGTAGCTCTGAATACATTATGATGTGAAACTATGCCTGATTTATAAGGTTTATAAACAGAGTTCTTTATTTTGAGATAGATTTCCAACCCATGAGAGGTCTAGTTACAAATACTTGCTGAATCTGGCCATTTATTCGTTAAGTCTTCTTTTGTAAAACATGTGAAAATAAGACTTAAATATCAAAACATATCATGTATCTGTATTGAATTATTTTTATAAACGATGTTTTTTTATTTATCTTAATTTGATAAAGTTATATTATGTTATTTGTGATATGTTCTTTTTTCTTTAAATCATGTTCAAGTAAAATATAAATGCGATTACTTTCTATGGATGTTTGGTTTTATCATAAACAAAATAATACAATTGTGTTCTTTATTTTTAAACAAATTTTAACAACAAGGTTCATGCAAATTGTGTATGCTTTACAAATAGTAATGGTATTGGATACATAATTTTGGAAAAAATCCTTTTTTTGTGTTTACATTGTATTAATTATGTACAATTATGAATATTTCATATGTTTCCTTGTTCATTTTCTTAATGAAATTCAATTAAATAATAATGCAAAATATGCGCTATATATAATCTGTCAGGCATTCAGTTCTTAAAGGATGCGGATTATCAAGATGTACATAACGCTACTTCTGATGGGGGTTACCTATAGATAAGGCTGTAGTCATGAATGAAAAATAAGGGTAAGTATGGGAGTTACTTATCGAAGCATGTTATTAATCATCAACATGAGTATTTAATCCCGAATATTTTTCAAGTTTCAGTGTGAAGTACTGTAATAAGTTGTTTGTATGAGCAGGTAATATTCACAAGCTTTAACTATAGACAAATAGATTTCAAAATCAACTAAGGCATCATTAGAACAAATATTTCGACCACGTTCCATTAATGTTTGGCAATTATTGTGACTTCAATTGTGTTCACAAGCATTTTTTCTTAAATGTGACGCCCTGCAAATTTTGTCAACCTACGTGGCCGTGATTAAAGCTCTGTAGATTTATTGGAAATAACGATTTGACAAAGTTTTATAAAGCTGTGGCTTTCAATGTGACATCTTGTATGTTTACACGCGTTTCCTTTAAATTGACCCAGTTAATTACATGTTAGTGAATTGACCAAATTGCTAATCAATCATTTACAATATCCCTTACATTCACTAAGTTGTTATTTACACACAGTGTTGTGTTGTTTTTGTTTTATTTGTATTATCAAATTACGTTTAGAATATACATTGACTTGAATTATATATTTATACAGATGAATATTAATATTAATACAATACTAATCAAAGCAGCGTATTCTGTTTTTTACCGACACTGTCCCGCCTTCCCAGTAGGCATCAAACGTTTTGCGAACGTTGCTGCAACGTAATATTTAGGTCGCAACGTCGGCAACAATTACCGAACGTTGCCACAACGTTGCATACAAAACATTACCCGGACGTTTCATCAAACGTTGCAGTATGGTTGTCACAATGGTGTATATGAAAGTTTTCCCAACTTTTTTTCCAACGTTGCTGCAACGTTGTATTTAGGTTGCATTCGAACGTTGCAGTTTGGTTGTCACAATGGTGTATATGAAAGTTTTCCCGACGTTTTTTCCAACGTTGCTGCAATGTTGTATTTAGGTTGCATTCAAACGTTGCAGTTTGGTGTCACAATGGTGTATATGAAAGTTTTCCCGACGTTTTTTTCCAACGTTGCTGCAACGTTGTATTAAGGTTGCATTCAAACGTAGTATTTTTTAATTCTTTTTTTTAAATAATATACAAATAAAAACTATTTACTGCCAACCGCCCTTTCGAGTGTTATCGGCAGATATGCACACTGGCGAGTCCATTTCCTAGAAAGAACAAGTACTTGGTGTCTACAGAGGTGACAATGAAACGCTCCCCGAGTAGGATCGTACTTTATAATAATACAGTTCATGCAAAGCATCAATGAAGATATGATTTCTTGTAAATTTTAGAAATTCAATTTTTTTAATTTTACAATTCAGTTGCTTAAACTTAAAGATGCTAAAGATGCACTTTAACTCAAAATCGCCGGATAAAATATATTGTTTAAGTTGTGTTATCCATTAAAATGGTAGAATCTAGTTTCAAAGTTTCAATCAAAAATGAATATTCAACATTTTTGTCAATTAGAACAGTCCCCGGGGGGTAGTGGATGAGGTGTCCGCCTAGCGATCGGGAGTTGGTGGGTTCGAATCCCACACACTGAGCATTTTTTTATATTATTTTATTTATATATTTATATACATGTATATATATATATATATATATATATATATATATATATATATATCTATATATATATATATATATATATATATATATATATATATATATATATATATATATATATATATATTATTTTAAATAGAATTTAATGCGACCTAAATACAACGTTGAAGCAACGTTTGGAAAAAACGTCGGGAAAACTTTCATATACACCATTGGTACAACCAAACTGCAACGTTTGACTGCAACCTAAATACAACGTTGCAGCAACGTTTGGGTGCCCACTGGGTTTGTCCTCAAACTACAAGACGATGTGCTATTATGAAAGACGAACGATAAAATATAAGGTAAATGGTGATTGATTATCTCAATGATAAATGGTGAATGATAAACTCATGAACCATTATCTACGTGATAAAGGATGAGCACTTTACTTCACAAGGAATGATGACTTATTAACCCTATGACGACTGATTGAATCATTAACCCTATGATGACCGAATAATCTAATGATTAACTTTATGATAAATGATGAACGATTAAAACTATGAATAATGGTGACAATATAAACTATATGATTAATGATTTAACATTAACTATGTCATGAATGAGAAACAATTTAATATATGATGATTGATGTACGATTAACTCAATGATAAATAATGAACAATTAATGCTTTGAAAAAAAATATTATTGAACGAAAACTCTATGATGAACGGATACCTCCATGAATAATGATGAACAAATAACTCATTAGTAAATGATGGATAATTACTTATATGATGAATGATGAAATCCATGCTGAATGATGAACCAATAAGTATATGTTTGATGATGAACCATAAACTCCGTGATAAAGGATGAACGATTTACTCCATGCTGAACGATTAATCTTTAAATCTATGATTCATTACGAACCATTTACTCCCTAATGAATGATTAACCATTAACTTAATGATGAATGATAAGAGTCTACCTACATGATGAGCGATTGACTCCATGATGAAATTATTTACCATAAACTCTGACAAAGATGAAAAATAAACTCTTTGATGAATGATGAACGACAAATTCAACATTAACTCCATGATACAAGTTTTCGTCATAACAATAGTATCGGCACGCATTCACATTAGAATATGCAATTTAATGTTCATAATTGTAATTGCGAGCTTATAGTACTTACCTAGAGCACACGCTATCACTTTTATTTGTGCCTATCCTTATTATTCATGGATCCCATAATATATCGATCGGTTTTCCGAAAGTCCAAACATAGATCATAAGTATTTCAAGAAATCACATACTTTTATATCTAAACGTCTACTTCCATCATCGTCCTGACGACTTAAACTTCCCAGTATTGCATTGCGTTGGCTGTTATTCATCCTTACATAGAAATAACTATGTGTCAGCTATTTGCTGATGTTTAAATATATTTTAAAAGATACGCACCGAACATTATCAGAAACTAAGAAAACATATGCGGTCACATAATTTGATTCATCTTAAACTATCAATTAATAAAAAGATAAACTTTAATTGTTATTGTAAATAAACAGTAAACACTAAATATTTAAAGACTGCGAGACAATAGTATTCATTCAGCTTTTAATACTAATGTACACGACTAGTTATTGACTTCCCTATCGTCGTTCGAATGACCGTGTGCAAAATAGTTTAATTGTAGCGTGTGCAAAACCGGATTCCGTCTGACGTCATCTCAATGACCCTCGTGAAGAGAAGCATCTTTATTAAAAGCGGAAGCCGTAGATCGCGGTTACTATTTACAAACGATATAAAGTACAGCGTACTTGTCTTCAAACAATAACTTTAGAAAGTTTTATCCCAGACATACTAATAGAAAGGCAAATATATCATTTACAGATTATGTATTTAAATACAAAAGTGAAAAAATACACACGCATCAAAAACAACCGAAACAAATCTTTTAACAATTTAGCCTCAACTGTTGTCGATGTAGACCGAAATGCTGTCCGATTGCTATAAGGATGTAACTTTTTAAGAATTGAGCCTGCTTAACTGAATGTTTCGTCTCAAGTTATTTATGACATACAGCTCAGAGTTGTTAATGCAAGCATAATGTATTATTAACAAGGTCACTTTCAAGATATCGATATGTTTTATGACATAGCTAGACGCTTGTCTGCAATATTTTGAGACCATGTTCAGTTATGCTTGTTAATATATAATAAGCTGAACAACGAATGTTCCTTAACTGTGAAATTTGGTGTAACATTGGCCTTTGCTCAAAGGGTTCGGGTTCGTTGATTGTACACTGTATATTCTTCTAACTTCTGTTTAGAGTAAAATCATCCATGCTTAACATGTTAATAATCCAGACAATTCATTGCCTTGGACCTTTAAAAAGGGACATGGTTCTTGTGAAAGTCACCCTGTCTCACAATGCTGGCAGCTTGTGGAAAATAAGTTGAAACTCTATTTATGGATAGATTGTTTCTCCATGCAAAGGGATTAGTGTTCATTACATTTGACCCTTGACCTTTAAATGTGATTTTGGAAATAGGGGCCTACTTTTGCAAGATTCACAATTTCTTCTTAAGCTTGTTACTTAAGCTTAGTTATTTGAAGACACATTCATGCTGGGTAAAATTAAACAAACACGTATTCAACAGCCCACGCGCCCACGCATAATACACTAGCAAGAGCGCTGTCATAGTATGCCACATTTTCCGAACGCCATTTATAAATCTTTATCCTAAACGGATTTACAAACATGCCCAGTTTTCAACTGCTTATTAAAATAGAATTATCATTATAGTACTATTCTGTCAAAAATTAAACTAGATTATGAAACGTCTGTTTTAATTTAGCCTTATACAGAGTAAGCTGTCAGCAACGAAATCATTGCCTTCACTTGACCTGTACTGTCACTGAGATCCACTTAGCCTCGCTGTGTGTGCCACAGGAAGTTGTGAGTCACGTTAAAGCACAC